>NW_017307776.1:57093-89108 GCF_000935625.1 Nanorana parkeri
GGAAAAAGAAAGGGGGGGGGGGGATATCCAACAGCGAAATCACAAGAAAACACTGAAGAACAGGGAGCACAAGAATACAGGGAAACAAATGCTGGAATCCAAGAAGACACAAAAACACAGGAAATCAGAGGCACAGGAGAGCTAGCGAAAAGCAGGGAGCCAGAAAGATACACAAGAGATCACAGCACAAGGAATATGCCTTGTTGCTCGAACGAAGAGCAACAAGTGAGGAAATGATAAATAGGGGAGGAGGTGTGCAAATTGGCAAGCCTTGTATTCCTCCTTGCTCTTGGCTTACATTTTGATGGTCCCTACACAGAATAAGGGACAGCTTGGATCCTAAAAACTACATACTGATTTCCCTTTTGAATGTAGATGTTAAGGTGCTTACTAAGATCTTAGCTACTTTGATTAACACATTTTTACCCACCATCAGGTTGGGTTTGTCCCCCAGAGAGAAACATAATATCAGGAAAATTATACATCTCATTTGTATCCTCAATCTAGAGGCATCCAGGGCTTCTTGTCTCTTGATCTACAGTAAGCTTTGGACTTTGTCTCCCGGGACTATACGAGATACTGTATGTGTTTACAGAAATGGGGCTTTGGAGATTCATTTATGATTTGGCTGCAGGCTATCTACACAAACCTGAAGACCTAAATTAAATAAATAGCTAATGGAAATTTCCATAGAGCGAGGTACCAGGCAAGGCTACCCTTTATCGCCTGTCCTTTTTGCTCTACCAGTTCAGCCTCTTGCACTTCATATTTAGTCCAACCCAAATATAAGGAGGTTGAGTTATTGGGAGTATAAGACTAGCCTATTCTCTGACGATATCTTGCTGACGCTCTCTCAGTGCCCAATCTTCTTAAAGCCCTACAAGACTTCTTCCCTATCTCAGGACTTATGGTTAACTGGGGTAAGTGAGCTGAATTAAATGTGTCCTTGCCTAGATCCTCTTATGAACGCCTTCCCAGCAACTTTTTTCTTTTGTTGGGTTGTGGCCTCTATACACTATTTAGTTGTTAACATGACCTATTCCTATGAGACACTATATTCATAAATTATATCCCGCTATTTTATTCTTTAAAGTTCTTACTGCGTTCCTGGAACTCCCATATCCTTTTATGGTTCGGGAGGGTGTCGGTGGTCCAAATGACCTCTTGTACTCTTTTAGAACCCTACCTGTTGCCATATCTTTCGCTATCTAGTCTTTACAAAGGAGCATCTTAACGCATATCTGACATTCCTTAAAAGTTAGGGTAGCTCGATTCACAATTTATAAACATAGAAAGGAGGAGGAATAGGTTTACCGAATGGTATGCATTATTACTAAGCCTCTAAACATTTACCCCTTATAACATTCCATCAGCAGATTAATAATAACCCCCTCTGACCTTTCCTGGAAATCCCTGCCTGTTCTCCTATATTTCTTTCAGCTTTACTGTGGCTGCTCCCCTGTGATAGGTCTAAGAGTCTAAGTCCCCTCACGAAGCATGAAGAAAGCTTACATTCTTTGAACATATTTGTTTGCAAACACCAGGGGGACCTAAGCCAGTCTATTTTGTACTCCCAACTGAATAAATTAACTAGCCCTATAGCGCATGCTTATGTTGTTAAGTGGCAAGCAGACTTATCGCTGACATGGACGGAGGAGGATTGGATGCAAATATGGGGAAATATTGCCAAATGCTCTCTACATGCTTGTTCACACCAGCAGTCACACTCAACAGCACGGCTGCTGGTATGCGTGTGCCCGAACAGTGCTGATGCACTCCATCAAGCCACATTGCACTTTCTTTTTTGTTAGTACTTTATTGAAATTAAGTGACATTTCATTAACTTCTATGGGCTCTATGGGACCCATTTTTCTTGTTGTTTTCCTTGTTCTTCTCTTTCTCTTTTTTATTTCTTAATTTTATCTTTATGCTTCATCTAACAAGATGATGTCTAACTTTATTACAGAGGTACAACAGCAGCAAATGGTAACCTTGCTTGCTTGGTTTGCTGTAAGCTAAGTTTATGTTCTGTGTTGTTTCATGAAGAACCCTTACTGAAGTAATTCCATACTGTGGTAATTTTGTTACTGTAATACATTTATTTTGTGTAATGTTTATATGCAATCACTAAAGATGTTGACTACTTTATTTGTGTAACGATTGTTATGCATTTACCAAACTATTAAAAACAAAAACATTAAAGCAGAAAAAAAAAATAGAAAATATAGAAATAAATATGTTTTGCACAAAAATATTGCTAACATAGCAAAAATTTCTCTGGTTAATAAAGGGTATAAAGGCATGAGAGCTAAAGTGGTAAAGGGTGCATTAAAAATGATAGAGTTGCAGAAATTTGTGTCTTTTATATCTGCTTGGAATATTGGCCCAATACAGTCCGTTCACTCATCTGTTTTCATTTACAGTTAATGTATGCTCACTAGTCATGTGATGTGTCCATATTTTTATGCTGCAGCTTTACTATGTTCCCTTGATCTCTTTTTTAACATACATTTTTATAAATTCTTAAAATTTTGCAAATATGAGGACTTTTCCAATATTCATGTGTCCTAAAATGGACGTATTTGACCTTCATAATTAAAAGCTTCTTAATTACGGTTAATGAATTGATTCATTTTGCTTATTAAATCCACAGAGCTAATAAAGTATATGCTCCTTCATTAGATTTAAACATGCAGTAATCAATCAAATTATTAATTGGTCAGAATTTACATAAAATAATCGAATTTTTGCTTATTTCTTTTTGTAATCTGCTTGTACGGTTTCTCAGCTTATGGCAAAAACTCATCAACTGAGAACATCTATTTTCTTGTTCATTAAGCAAACAAAAAGGTCAGTGTGTCCTCAAAGTGGAGAATTTACTGTGAGACAATCCAGGAACAGAATTAGGTTATATTAGCTAAAAAGTGATGAGCTAAATCTATTTTTTTTTTAAACAAATTTTATTCTGTTTTTTTGGTCATCCCCCTGAGGGTTCTGACCTTTTATGCAAAAGTATACAGTTCACAGCACGTGAGACCACATACTGCGATCTCAACCTTTTTAACCCGAATATTCCAACGTTAACAACCAATCAATCCCAACATTCCCAAGCTGGTTGCCATAATACTTTAGCTATTCTATACGTTACTTTAGTACTACTTAGATTCTTTCTCCTAGGAACATTTCAGCTTAGTTACAATCGCAACTATCATTAGCACCAGTGCGTGTTAGGGCACCTCCAGGACCCCTAAGTCTTTGTCAATTTCGCCTTGAGATGTTTAGTACTACTTAGATTCTTTTTCCTAGGAACATTTCAGCTTAGTTACAATCGCAACTATCTATAGCACCTCCAGGACCCCTAAGTCTTTTGTCAATTTCGCCTTGAGATACCATGTGGAGTATTTAAAGGGTTGCATTATTGATGCTATCTCTGTGCCATCATACGTTGCTTCTAAGAAATATTTCCATCGCTTGAAAAATGTTTGTATAAGTGCTTCAACATGCATTTCAGTGTCTAGCTTTTCCCAATTAAACAAAACCTTTAGCTCCGTAATGACACTGGTGATTGACGGGGTGGAGGAGGTATTCCAACCCCTCATTATACTCCTCTTGGCAGCCAACAGACAAATGTGCAACCAGTCCCGTCCTTTGTGAGTGGAACAGTGAGGTTCTACAGCTGAATATTCGGAGGCGCTAAACAAGTATAGCAGTGGGTTCACTTCCGGGGTCCACTTCAAGACTGTTGTAATATATGCAGTAACCCTAGTCCAGAACTGCGCCACTGAGGGGCACGTCCAAAAACAGTGGGCCAGTGAGGGACGTGGAAGTCCACATTTTGGACACAGTGATGTTAAATGATGAGTTGATGTTCTGCCTGGGAGAAAGTATGCCACATAGGCTCGATGCATAATTTTAAACTGGGTCTCCCTCCATGTCTCATTAGTGACCAGTTTGTGTATCTTATTGTATCCAACCACAATGTGCTCCACCTGATTTGGAGTCGGGAAATCCTTGGACCAGTCTTTAACATTTGAGGATGACAAAGTGGCCACGTAAGTAAGCTGCATCCCTGGGTATATGTCTGAAATAGAGTATCTCCCTCCTGATATAAGTACGTCCAGGAACGTAGATGCAAACAGTACTTTGGGGTCGCTGGAGAACATGCGCCATGTTTTGTCAACTTGTAGGTAATACAAAAAATGGGAGGGTGGCAGAGAATACTGCTGCGCCAATGCTGGGAAGGGTATAGGGCGGTAGGTACCTCCCTGAAACATTTGTTTCCAATGGATAAGCCCCTTCCTGCGCCATAACTTGTAAGCAGCGTAATCATTGCCCTGAGGGAACATAGGATTTCCGAGCATTGGGCACCTTGGCGATATATAAGGCGAGAGACCCAACCTGTGTCTCACCACCTTCCACGCCTGGACCGTGTCCCTTATTAACAAGTGATGGCGCAGTGTTCCTGGCAGCTTCGACAATTTACAATGCAGTATGGCTCGCAGGTCCCACGGGTGCACCAGAGCCGCTTCCAGCTCCATATTGGAATACCTCGAGCTTTCCGTGAGCCAGTCCGCAGCATGGCGCAGCAGGCACGATAAGTTATATAGTCTAACATTAGGGAAGTTTGATCCCCCCTCGCTTTTTGGGAGCCAAAGCTTTTTCAATGCTATCCTCGGGCGTTTATTGCACCATATGAATTGGACCATTGCCTTATTGAGACGTTGAATATCCTTATGTTTCAATAGTAAGGGAACCGTCTGTAAGGGATATAGTAGTCTCGCAAAGCTGGTCATTTTCACTAGGTGTATTCTTCCGAAAAGCGATAAGGGCAAACCCCTCCACCTCTCCAATTCCTGCACTATCTTGTCTATGAGGGGAGGAAAATTCAGGTTATATATCGTGGACGGCATTTTACCTACTTTGATTCCTAGGTAGGTGATGTGTTGACGCGCCACTGCAAAGGCTGAGGAGTTGTCCCACGCCGAGGAGGATAGTCCCGCTAGGGGTAGTATCTCAATCTTTGTGTAATTGATGCGGAACCCTGAGAATGTGCTGAAAGTGTCAAAAAGGTCTTGGATGTTCCTTACATCTTCCCTAGGTCGTGCGGTGAACAGCAGTATATCGTCAGCAAAGAGGGAGATCCGGAGTTCCTCTTTGCCAATCGGTATGCCCTGAATCGTGTCTGTCTTTATGACATATCTGACCAGCGGCTCCAGCGCGAGGTTGAACAGTAGGGTTTTAAATGCGGATTATGGCCACGGCTGCAGGAGCGCTTTCTCTCTGCAGCCGATCACATGGGCGCCGGATCCGGAAGTCAGCTAAATCTATTTTAAATGAATGAACACACTAAAACTTCAGCGAGTATGAGCTAATCTCGAGCAGTCCTTAAAGGGGATGTTTAGTGTTATTTTGTTTATTATAATATTATTATTTATTTTCAGTAATAAAAAGTGGTTAATTTCTTGTAACAAAGCAAATATGATATATTAAATATAAAAGTGAATGATGTGAAACCTCGCGCCACTACTCTAATCAAGTTAAGCAGCAGCTGAAATCTGTGTGGTCAGATATAACGTATGAAATTAATGGTAAAAGCCGCGCTGTGTGAATGAGACCGCAAAGTGTCAGATATAGTAGATGCTGACCTTGGAGTAATGTGATACAATGTGTAAAAAGTGCAAAAAAAAAAAAGAAACGCATGTATATAACATGCACCTTAGTTCACCATTCATGTATCACCCTGTCTTCTTTAACAGACTCACACAAAGGTGGTTTATAGTTTCATTTTCTGGGGTTTTTTAGATTTCTTATTTTCCACTATAAATATAGCTATTGCATATTTATCTAGCTCTATGCATTCAGTTGTGGTCGAAACAGACCCATACGAACCAAAGTAGGAAAGCAACATTTCCCCTCTCCTAGTAGAGGTAGGGTCTTCATAATTAGTCAGTAACACACAGCTAAGTGTGTAAGCAACTTAGGACCATAATATTAGAAAGCCCAGCATTCTCTACAAACTGTCAAGGTTGTGGCTTGAATTTGATCTTTATTTGTTGTTGTTTAATTGTTATGAACCTTTAAATATGTAAACAAAAACTTAAAATAAAATTAACTGAAGACCTATATAGCTTCCCTTTTTGGAGGATGTATCGTTATAAACTGTGGCCCATATGTAGACAAATGCAATGGGGTCAAAAGTTGAATGAGGATTGAATAAACTATTCTTGCTGTTTCCTTTTCTCTGAGAGGCAATCATTTGACTGGGGTCATTGGGGGTTGAATATTGTATGTGAGAGCATGTATGTTAGTTGATAGGGTGGCATGAAGCTCCTTCAGGCAGATTATGAAGAGAGAAATGTCATCATTTTGATGGTGCAGCATGGCTTTATATGTCTAACATTACTTGAAAGTGCTGTTCTCTTGACTAGAACTTTTAGCACCCTTCAGGCAGATGATGGAGAGAGTAGTTTCAGCTTTTAGATGGTGCAGTGTGGCATTATATGTCTAACATTACTTGAAAGTTCTCCTCTCTGACCTCTAACATCTGCTGGAGCTAGTGATTAGCATCTGCAATTAAAGGAGAACTATGGGGTTAAGGCTTTTCCCCATAGTTCTCCTTAGGGTAACGGGAGGTCACAAACTAGCGTCCTCCCGTCACCCTAGGCTCAGTATACCGTGAGCTGTAGCTTGCGGTATACTGAGACGCCGCAGCTGAAGCGGATCCCGACAATTATGCCGGGTTCCGCCCAGCTGCGTGACTGACAGCTGGCTCTGCCTATCTAGAGGCAGAGCCAGCTGTACCCGCCCCGTCCCCCGTCAATTCCGCCAGTCAGCGCTGGCGGATTGGAGCGGGGAATCCAGTCCCTCCCCTGTCACGGCAGAGAGCCGTGACAGGATCGAGAGGTGAGCTAACGCCGGTATGTGTTCGCTCACCTCCCGATCTACTAAGCCGACCTGTGACAGTCTCATTGTCACAGGTCGGCTAGAACTATGAGGTGAGTGAAAAGCACTCACCTCAGTTCTCCTTTAACTAAAGTTCATACAGTCTGTATAATTTGTTCTAACTTTCTCTTGCCTCCCAGTCATGTCTACTCATCCCTGGTATCATTCAGCCACTAACAACTTCGATAACCAAGGACTACAACTGACTTTGTTAATGAGCACTTTGATTGGATGATTCAACAATTTTGCATTGCCTGCAAATTGCTTTCCACTCAAACAATTCCCTCATCTTCCTATTAATAGGAATGTATTTGAGATGTCTGTCTCCCCAGTTATCTCTCCACAGGGATCTCTGAACAGTAAATAATTGTGTAGTAGATCTATATCTTCCATATTATTTACTTTCATTGTCCTGCACAATGGTCTGCAATTAAATCTAAATTACTCAACCATGAACCTTTTTTTTTTTTGGAAGATAAGATTTGTGATAAAAATAATTACTTATTAAGAACTCTGGAATTACAATGAATGCTCTTATTAAAAATGTGTACTTTCTTAACGTGGATTTGGAATAAGATATATTATTTCATGTTAAGTGCATGCATGCTAAGTAATGTGTAAATGTAACAAGTCGAGGCTATTTATACTATCTCATTGTCTCCCTGACAATGCTTTTCTCTCCAGAAGGACAGAGACATCTACGCCCTGTACACCCATAGATCCAGCCAGTGCAGTTCTTGGCTGTTTTTACACATGTCTGACACAGATGAACCCCTGCTACAGCTGCTTCAGCTGACTTGTTACAAAGTTACAGGGTTGCATTTTGATTAGTGAGCAAGAAGAAACTGAGGAAGTGCCTTTCTTCTGCCTACATCAGACTAATACCATCTCAACCTAGACAAAGCCACTAGACAGGATCTCCAGGATTGCTTTTTTAATGATAAGGCACAGCTTCATTTAAAAAACATTCTGTCTTTGTATATTGTCAGTTCAGACGTTTATTCATGCAGACTTAATGATACTGATAGGTCCACTTTATTGTATAACTTACATTAAGTAATGTATTTACTGTATACTGTTAATTGAGCTGCTTTGTTTGAAACACAAATAGCCACATGAGCAAATTATTCAATGTTTTTTTTTTTTAGACAGCATCATACTGTAAACAGCAAAAAAAAAATCACAAAAGTGATGCATGGGTAAATACCATAAGGATATGTACAATATGTGTGTAATGAAAAGGATGTAGATGAAACTGTAGCTCAATAGTTGTAATTAAAAAGTCTCTTTCCCAAGGGATTTTACATCAGCTGGATCTTTTTAAAACTACACAGAACACTGCCAACACTTTCCAAGCATTTGTGTTTTGAGTAATGGCAGTGTTACTGCTACTGATGTCCTCCTATCTAGGTCACTAAGAATAAAGTATACCCTGAGTCAAAAGGCTGCCAGTCTGCATCAGGCACATAGTATAATATCTAACCACTATTGAACATCACACTGAATTATGCTTTAGGGCGAAATCAGGAGATTTAACTAAAATTCTTACCTTGATGGTACAACAAACAGACAATCAAAAAAGTGATATATGCACACCTTGTGTGATTTTAAAGTTGAGCTCCGGGATAAGCAATATTGTCTAAATCAGTGTTTCTCAATGTTTTTTTCAGTCAGGGCACCCTTTAAAGGTATGCAAAATATCAAAGTACCCCAGTCTAAAAATTTAGAATATCCAAAATCCATACCAGGGCCTCATCTGAGATAGGTAGCTAGTAAGGATTTTAAGGGAGGACCTCACAAAATAGTGGATTTCCCCATAACACCAAACCCCTTTCCCATCAGAATCCCCCCTTTCGATACAGGAACCACACTTCACATCAGAAAAGAGCCCCCTCCTTTTAAAGCAGAGTCGCCCCTTTACATCAGAAGCCCCCCCCCCTTTCACATTAGAGATCCCCTTTATGCCCCTTTGACATCAAAGTCCTATAAACCAATCAAGAGCCACAGCTGTGGCAGAATAGCAGAGAGTGGGAGGCGAACTTCTATTTTCTGTATGGATTCCACCCCCCCAAGAGCATCATTCCTTGCCAGGTGGTAGCAGCAAGCATGCCTATACCATGGAAAGGCAAGATAACATGTTAAAATTTTGAGGAACTCCTGGGGCACCACAGGGTGCCTCGACACCCTGCTTGAGAAAGGCTGGTCTAAATACAAGAGGCATGTGTATTCTTAGGCACATTGTGTATTTTGTCCAGATCTGCAGTAATCCAGTGTGAAACTTTGCCTCTGTACAGGAGCTTCCTGTATAAAGACCACTTACTGCTACTCACTCTCCTTGTGCAGGGCTATTTTTCTTGCATCCATCCCCCTCCTCTAGTTTTCTACAGTCAGCTTGAAGTGGGTAAACTTGTTGGGTCACTCCCAAAGCTCTGCTCTGTGCCCAGGCTATATGCAGTACAGTGATAATGTCACAAATATTTGTATAAGGTGAAAACTGGGTGTGCAATGACCTTTGGTGCATACAAAGTGCATTTATATTTTTTGTGGCTATTGAGGAATACATTTACATGAAAACTGTAATGCAAATTTGTACCAAATGGCTGATTTATAAAGGATAGTGTTATCTCCCCTTTAGTAACCACAGAACATCACTAGAGATACTCCACACTGCGCATGTCACGTACCTTGGTGTGAGCCTGAATTGACAGGGAAGGCCTCTCCTTGCAGCTCTTATCTGAGTACCCCTGGAGATGGAACAGAATGTGTACAGACAGAGAGGGGCATGAGTGCATGAAGCTGATGCTGCAGATGGCAGGGTAGATGATGCAGGTATCTGAATACCAGAAGAGGTTGAAGAAACTGACCATCAGGTGAAGATGCCAGCAGCGAGTTGTCAGCACCAGGGCAAGAAAATGAAGTAGAGTCGGAGACAGACTGGGTCGGTAACTTGCAGGCAGGCGAAATACAGATTTAGGAGGTAAGACGAAGTCAGGAGGCAGGCCGGATCAACAACTTGTGAGCAGAGCAGTACTAAGCCGGAACACAGGAGAATGGTCAGTGGGTAAGCCGGAGTCAGAAGGCAGGCAGTAAACAGCAAGGTCAGGAGTCAGGCCTGGTCAAATACAGATTCAGGAACAGAGTCAGGCAATAGCATATGGAACAGCTGAAGATCTCTCAGCAATGTACAGTTGCAGCAGGCATCCTTAAATAGCCCGCTTGGCGCCATGGGCAGGAATGTGAGTGCATGCGCTGGTGTGTGCATGCTGTAACTTGTGGATACACATGGACATCTATACAAATAACCAAATATTCTATCCTAATGTGTGATCAATACATGTATGCTCAAACCCTCAATATGGACCAATCTCTTAGTTCCAAGAGAGCCATAATCAGTGTGGAAACATCCAAAATTCTTATTTAAGCATGTGATACGTAAAACTTGTATTCATCCACCCCACATCAATAATTGTTGTGTGACAAACGCCCCACGATCACTTAGTGTGGCTCTGAGTAATCTGTGACAAACGTAACACAAAACAAATACAGCAACCTAGTTGCAACCCTTATATGAATAACCCGTGAGTTTAACACTCTTGCATGTGTGAACTTGATCTAGTAGACAACGGTAGTGATTTCAAATACCTAATCGTGAAAATATAATCTTCCTAATAATAATAATATGCACACACTCGTTAGTGTCTCAGTGACCAAAAATAGGCAGTGAATAAATATGAATTAATAAATCAAATATATGTTCTAATTCTCGCCTCAAAGTGTATACAGGCAGTAAAATAATATAAAAACCAACCATGTACCAAAAAAATAAATAAAATAAAAAACGGGATACGAACGGTTAATCTCCCTCTCTTAGTGATATTCAGAGGGATAATCAGTTCGGTTCCCTGATAAATATCCTCCAAAATATGACCAACCAGTCACTGATTGAGAAAAAACCGGAACATTCCAAGGTTCTTATAATCCATCTTCTCCTTTAGTCTCCAAGTCAGGCAATCAGATCTAATTTGATCTTAAATCTTGATTGTTCCAAGTGTGTGCATATTATTATTATTAGGAAGATTTATATTTTCACGATTAGGTATTTGAAATCACTACCGTTGTCTACTAGATCAAGTTCACACATGCAAGAGTGTTAAACTAACGGTATATTCATATAAGGGTTGCAACTAGGTTGCTGTATTTGTTTTTTGTTACGTTTGTCACAGATTACTCAGAGCCACACTAAGTGATCGTGGGGCGTTTGTCACACAACAATCATTGATGTGGGGTGGATGAATACAAGTTTCACGTATCACATGCTTAAATAAGAATTTTGGATGTTTCCACACTGATTATGGCTCTCTCTTGGAACTAAGAGATTGGTCCATATTGAGGGTTTGAGCATACACATATTGATCACACATTAGGATAGAATATTTGGTTATTTGTATAGATGTTCGTGTGTTATTCATTATATTTTCCACTTTGGAATCCACATTTATTTAGATCAAGCGCAACTAATTTAACATATCAGACATCTTTTTCATACATAGTTGCTGTTGGTCCCATAAGCTATTTAGAACCTATTCCTAGCGCAGTGTAGCTTGGAACCAATTGTGGATACACATGTCTCCTTTTGTTTGTGCATATTTATGTATCAGTGCGTGCAGAAGCTTCCCTATGGACACTGACTGAACTTCACTGACAGCGCCTGTATTTTTGGTTTGATTTATAAAATTAAAGTGCAGTGTGGAGACTTCAGTGTTCTGCAGTGTGTTCACTGTGTGAAGTTAGAAAGAACACTTGTAAGTTGATGTAGAGCTCTGTGACATGACCTTGAACAGTACACATTAATAGAAATAGAAGGTCAACAGTCTGGCCAAGTAAGGTTCACTGTGACTTTCCAATCTTCAAACTTATTCCGGGTCAGTGACTCAGAAATTATTGAAGCCAAAGACAACCAGCCGATTAGCATTCTCAGAAAGGGCAGCAATGGCAGCTGCCATATTTCTCTCATTATAGGCATCTTTTGAAAATCAGGATACACGAAAGTACCTCCCTTACTCCACTCAGATCACACAACTACAACTTTTCTTCATCTAAAATTTTATTTAAAAAAAAGTTCCCCCCATATAAAATGTTGCTAACTTTACAAAATATGCATATATGTAGTGTGTGAAGAAATGCTATTAAAGTTTTTGTTACCTTCTTTTTTTCCATATTCTTGTAAATTTTGCATAATTTGAAATATAGTTAGACAACTAATCTAGAACAGTGTATGCAAACATATTTTCCTTTCACTTGTCCCTACCACTTCATACAATGTTTTATACCCTGAACACCTTTGGTCATTTGGAAGGGTAGTGTTTGCTGATACTACCAAATTTAGGTGAACTTGACTAATATAATAAATCAGAACTCTAGCTAACACTTTTTTTAAGCAGTTACGGTGACAGTTATTTTTTTTAGGATAAAGGTTTTACATAAATGATTAGGCAGGTGGGCTCATCTGCATCTGGGTACCGCTTTAGTAAAGGGGGCACCCAGATGCCACTCCCCCTTGTAAGGGGGCCAGATTTGTTTTCTTTGACTGTCTACAGACTGCTGTAATCGTACCACCATGCCAAGGGACTACCATGATGTTGCTGTTTCTAGGTACGTTTCCAAAGTGGCAAATAGGCATGGTCACAAACAACATGTTCCATTATAGCCAGCCAAGCATGCCGTGTAATTGGCCAGTATGTTTAGTGCTTTAATTCAACATAGTGTTCTCATGGTCTAGCATAAGCTAACATCCAACTAATCCTACTAACAGAAATCACTGTAATTTGAAAAAAAGTTGATAGCAGTATTGACAAACTAAATTCAGGACTAGGTTAAGTATTTGTAATGTTAATTGTTATCTTTTAGTTATCATTAAAAGGTTAAAGTTCAGTTACTTTTAATATGGTGAACCACATTATTTCAACAAGAGATTTACAAAATATTGTAACATATTGTTGAGTGACCATACCAAGAGTAAACACTAATTTCCTAAATTTATTTCAAAATAATAAAACAAATGTTGCCTATGCATTAGAAACAGATATACGTAGGATATATATAAAACGTAACATTTTGAAAGTGAACACTTAAATACCTATAGCAAGCACATTCTTCTAGCATGGTAATGTATGGCTACCATAATCACAATGCATCTGAGATGCAAATGAGCTACATTTATTCTACTGTGTATTTCACAATGTCAGTGCACCAAGAGTAAATGCAAATATTTGCATATACATTAAAAATGTGAAAGGAGTTTTACTTGATATATTAGAAATGTGTTTTCTACTGATTCTATATCAGCGGAAAATGCTGTGTTTACTGCACTCCCATAACTCATCCTAACTGGTCTGTACACTTTTACTGTAATATAACGTATGGCAGAGGCAGTGAGTGATGTCATCCTACACTTGCAGGTCTGATGATAGAACACAAATAAGAAGGTAGGGAGCAGAGGGGGTATAATGAGTAGAATCTACTTAACCAAGTGTCAGCTGAATCTGCCCAACTGTTATCTCATGTGTCTGCTGGTATAGCAGTAAGCCAATTCTCCTAGATCAATGCCTTCACTGAAAATGACTTTAATCTGTTTACTAGCTTTTTTCTACTTTTTTTGTTTTGTTGTGTCACACTTTGTTCGTTCAAATGAAACCGACAATGACATTAAATTAGTACATCAGTTTAAATGTGAGAATTTACCAAAATGTGCTCTCAGTTCTTAGCCAGTTTTTTAAAAGATGGTCATGCTCTTCTGCTCTTGCAGATTTTTAATCAGGATGATGTGTCTGGATAATAACATACAAGACAAGAAACTAGCCGCTATAGTAAGTAACTTGACATAAAACAGGCCGGATTTAGTGCAGCAAAACAATATTTGTTGTATGTAAAATATGTTGTGGCCACTTCATTGGAAAGGTTTCATAAAAAGTAAATGGAGCTATGAATTCTTTGGGCAATTACGATGAGGGTCTATTTATAAGGGGGTATTTATAAATATTTGCACACAACACTCATTTTTCCAATTGAACCCACATAGAAAAATGCATATATCCGGGGTAAAAGATTAAACATAATTGAATATATTTAAAATATAACGTAAAATGACACTAAACTCTGGAGTGAAATCTTAAAAATGCATTCAAGTACCATAACTATTAACAAAAATGTATTCTATTTGTGTATCACTCGGCCGTAGATCATCAAATCATCTCTGAATTTGTGCTGACACTGTCCTTCCTTCTGGAGGGTGACTACTGTTCTACCCCAAGGGTCCCTGTGTGCTCCAAGCTGACTCCTACGATAGACTATAACTTCAATACAATTTAGCTAACCAAATGTGAGATTGCAGTCCATCACTGGATTGAGCTTATTCCTACAACATATCCCCAAACCAGCTCATTGTAGGCGAAACCCCTATCAAAAAGTATTTTCTTCCATTGTTGCACTTATTGAAAAGTGTTTACCCCCAACATGATGTTGTTTATCACTGGCATTGCCACTCAGTGTTTGAGTTATATCCAGTTACCTTACCCCACTTACATCTGTGCTAATATCTGTTTAAATATGTACAGAGCAATGTTTAAGGTTTGCTCCCTTTCTTTCTGTTTTGATGTATAAGTATATAATAAAGTATATACTATAATACATTTTATAGTTACATTTTGTACAATCCTGGTGTAAAGACCCTTTATTTCAACCCCTATCATTTATATTTATGGGTCTAACCTGTGTTTTGGGCATGCAGAGTAAAGCAACAAGTTCACTTTAGTGAGGGCCCTACCAAATGAGCAAACATACCCTCCCTTTGCTCCTCCCACCACGCTGTTCACCTGTTAGAAGTGAAGAGAAAAAGCTTTAAGTTAGGTCACCTGCATCACCAATGGTCCACCATTTGGTCCCATAACCGGCACCATAAAAGAAAATAATATTTCCATGGTAAAAGCAAGAAAGTCCTGCATGTTCTACATTATCTGAGATCTTTATTTTGTTGCTAGACTGTAAATGATGGCAACATTGATGATGAATGTGATGATGATGATGATAATAATAATGATGATGATGATATCTGATTTGAAATCATATTCACTGTGATGCGTAAATCTCTATGGGTTTCAAGCAGAAAAATTGTGCTGTATTTTTTAATGAGCACTTTTAGAGCCACCAGAGCCCCATGTGCATGAGGCTGTGCTCGAATGTTTTGCCAAAGCACCTTAGTTAGACATATTCCCATTGTGTTTCTTTTCACTTGCTCAGGAAACAACCAAGTGCATGTGCATACATATTGATCTTTATTCTTAAGGGGACTTTGGCTGCTCCGAGCACAGCCTAGTGGCAGCAGGCATTGGGTGGCCTCTTAAATGGCCTGTATAACAAACCATTATTTTCAGAATTTCTCCTCATGTTTTTAGAATATAATAATTGCTCCCTTAGTATATTCTTTTAAATGTTTAAAGCCAAGAATGAAATCATCTTTGCAGAAGCTTTATTTCACCTGCTCGGCATTCACACAGAGACAAAGCTCTAATCCATCTTTACGCTTTCCTAAATATACATAGTGCTTTAAAGTCACAGTAAGTGTCCTTCTCAGGCTTCTTCCTAACTAATTGGAACTCCTGTGTAAGAAACAAATTAAGCTTCATTGTCCGAGTATGCACATCTTCCATAACAGCATGAATATGACAAACTAAACAGATTGATATTGTACATACATAAAAGGAAATAAAATACTTTATAAAATATTGTAAAAATTAGGGCCTGGTCACTTTTCTGTTTGGATGTTTCTGTATACTTTCAAATGTTTGCTAAAAATGCTAGAAGAAATATGCCTCTAGAATTCTGCCACCTACTATAATTTTCTGTTTATTAATTTTTTCAATTATTTCACTAGACATTAATTATCTTTAAATGTATCTCTGCATGCTGTTATTCTGCTTCAACATTTTATTTATGTCACAAGTAGGGATAAGCGAAGGTGCCTTGGTTCAGTTCATGAACTGTTCACCGAACCCATCAAAAAGTCCAAAAATGTAGTACTTAAATCTAAATCCCACTGAAGTCTATGGGTTGGGGAAAGTAAATATTGAAATCTGGCCATTTTTAAGGCAAAATAGCAAGCGACTGTCAACAAAGGGAATAGGGGGTTGGGTACTGCTTCCTTATACCTCCCATGGGAAGAGGGTCCACCTTGTAGTGTAACTTTAAGAACAACATTGGAAAAACATCAATCCTTTCAATGACATGCTTGAGAGATGCCTTTAAGCTGCATGTGGTATTATGTAATACAATAATTTTCACAGACAGTGTTGTTGACACAGCATCACATATTTTGCATGGGAAATTTATTTTTTTTACATACTGTTACATTATTGTTTGGCCTAAATAAAAAACACCACAATCTGATTCATTACAACTTGAAAAACAATGTTAGATAGTTTTGGTTGTAGCAACTGGTTTTTTTTTTTTTAGCAAGCTATAATAGGCCTGAATTCAGTGGTGAAAATATAAGCCGCAGATCATAAACAGCTATAACATCCTGCTCCTTTTATCTGATCCTGAATCCCAAATCCCTATAATATTTGAACACACTAATTTATATGGCACCTTCTCAGGTCTGTCAATTAACGTGGACAAGAGTTATTATTCCTGTCACCGGCCTTACGCCCTTGTGACCTCACCTGGACATCGGCCTACCAACTCCAAATCCGTACTAAATCTATATGATATCTGGGAATCTCTATACCCGGAGTCGCAACTGATTTACACGTGAAACTCGAATAATTAGAATATCGTGCAAAAGTTCATTTATTTCACTAATGCAACTTAAAAAGTGCACCTTTTTCTTCCACACTTTTCCCTTCCACTTTTCCAACTTTCTATTAATGTGTGTTGATACAGCACTTTGGGAACATCCAACTTCTTTTGCAATTACCTTTTGAGGCTTTCCCTCCTTATGGAGGGTGTCAATGAGGGTTTTCTGCACAACTGTCAGGTCAGCAGTCTTTCCCATGATTGTGATTCCTACTGAACCAGACTGAGAGACCATTTAAAGGCTCAGGAACCCTTTGCAGGTGTTATGGCTTAATTAGCTGATTAGAGTGGGGCACTTTGAGCCTAGAACATTGCACCTTTTCACAATATTCTAATTTTCTGAGATTGTGGATTTGGGGTTTTCATGAGCTATAAGCCATTATTATCACAATTATGACAAATCACGGCTTGAACTATCTTGCTTTGCATGTAATGAGTCTATCTCATATATTAGTTTCACCTTTTAAGTTGCTTTAGTGAAATAAATGAACTTTTCATGATATTCTAACTATTCGAGTTTCACCTGTATATGCTCTACATTTCACACTGGTTATACGCAAAATACTCCATGAGTTACACTCCTGGATATCCCTCCCATTATCGGTCCTGGGCAGATGTCATCTAATTCGGATGATTCGTTTCCCCCGCCTTCTATACCTACTCCAAACTTTACCACTCCTCCTCAAACATAAGGATGTCCCACTACTCAACAAGGCCTTTACTACATATGGCGGGGGAGAAAAAAATGAGGATTGCGCTGCGTACACTCCTAGAGCGTACAAGCCCTAGATCTAGTTTGGGGGCTAATGTCCCTGATCTCCGGCATTACAATCAGGCCTGTCTTTTCCGTCATGTAAGGGATTGGACACATGACACTTCCTATTGCTCAAACACTGCCTTGGAACAATACTTGGTCCGTCCGTGGTCACTTGCTGGGGTGTTACATACTCCTATTCGCAAATTGCCGCCCTATATAAAACGGAACATCCTCCTTCAAGACCGTCATTACATGGAGGGAACTTAGAAAGATGTGTCGTCTCCCGGGCACAGTGTCCCCCCTTATGCTTCTTACATCCTCCCCTATATTCCCATTGGGATTGTCCTCTCACACTTTCCATGTTTGGCATACCCATGGCATAAAAACGCTAAGTGATCTATTAACCCCCCTAGAACAATGCAAAATGCTGCCAGACCTTACGGCAATGCATCATATATCTTCCAAACACTTTCTTCAATATGGTCTAATTAGCCACTTTCTCAGATCTCATCTATCTCTCCCCGCATGAATCGATACTAGCCCCCCTTCTCCAAGCTGTTGGCACCCCCCTCAAGGAAACTATCTCTCTCTCAAACATACTCCATTATACACACCTCCCTCTCAAATTGTTCTACATCGATCCCAGCCTATGCACGCAAATGGGCGGTGTTGTTACAAATGTCCCCAGAAGAATCCCATGATCTGATGCTTCGAAGCTGGCGTAGTGTATGTAGGGGAGTCCCCAATGAGACATGGAGAGAAGTCCAATTTAAAGTGATACATAGGGCATACTGTGCATTTAATTATCGCCTGCCCCTGCATAGTCCATATTGGCTGATTCACTGCCCGACATGCCTCTCCCCTAGCCCAGACTTAAACTATCTTTCTGGCACTGCACATTTATCCAACAATTCTTGGTAAATATTTAACGTTATATGACCTCTCTATCTGATATTTCTAGAACATTCTCCCCATCCTTTTGCTTATTTCATGTTGTGAAGGAATCTTCCACTCTCTCCCACTCTCCAGCGTCTCAATGGGAACACTATTGCCTTATGGCAGCCAAAAAGTGCATTCTTCGATCATGGCTTCTTCCTTCCCCGCCCACATGACAGATGTTAAGAATACTCTACACCACCTCATGCTCCTTCATAAACTTGACACCAAACACAATCTACATTATACAGGTAAATTTTTCGCAATGTGGACTAATTTTCTAGTGCAAGAACTAACCCCGACCCAACTGAAGGACCTAATGTCCCTATTCCAATATGCATCATGGTACCTCCTAGCCTAATCTGAGGGATCTCTGGGTAGGCTTGATGTTCTGTGATAATTTGAGGTCTAGTGATATCTGTGTATATACGCTGAAATGCCTCTCACGTATTTTTCTTTTATACTTTACACTATACTCTGTATACTTCTTTTTCATCCTATGTCCTGGTGAATTCCTTTCTGCAAAGACCTTTACATTTGCGATGCATTCATTGCTTGTACATGATCTGATCTATCTGTATCCTACTTCTCTTTGTCTCCCCCTTTTTTCTTATCATATATTCTCCCATCTCTATTATTACGGTATTTTGAAACTTTACATTGCTACTGATGTAATCTGTTTCGTGCGGCTATAGATACTACCCCCAAACTCTTTGTTCACCGCATTGATAAAATTCTGCAATGTGTTTAGATATTATATGGTATAGATATTATGTGTTTTAGATACATGGATTGTACGGCTGTACAATGATGTCTGACAACCGTCTATCTCTTGGTCATTGTTTGTTATACGAAATCTAATAAAAATATACATGCAAAAAAAAAAATGCTATAGGAAAGGTTACTCTTACAATAAGTTAAAGGTAAATCCTTTAACTTGGTACAAACTTGCCAGTGGCACAGCAGTTTATTTGTATAGTTTGTGAGCTTCTTTTTCACTGTACCATATTGCATTGTCTTAAAAGTTAAAAGAGGACCTTTACCCCCTTTCACTAAAAATCAAATCAGCATACAGCTCTGCATGCTGATTTAAAATCTCTTACATTCATTAGCTAAACAAACTTATTTTCTATTACTTACAAATAGAGTTCATCTACTTCCTGGTCCAATTCTGGCACAAATGATGTAATGTGCCAAAGCATTGCATCCAGGGAAGGTTGCATCAGAAGAGCATTGCTGGGAAATCTAATCTGTAATCTCAAGAGATTTCAGGCAAAGGCATTTTCCTCCCCTGGGATGATGTGCATGGTCACATGTCCTAGTCACATGTGCCAGAGTTCCAGGAAGTAAAGGGAAAGTTAGTACCCTGCCCTTAGTTAACATGGCCAATGTCAAAAGACCGGGGAAGAAATGATAAATAAGGTATGCAAAGAATACAAACAAGAAAAAACAAAAAGAGCGCTACTACCTGGGGGATGTTTTTAAAATAATTCCATAAAAATCTTTGGTCTGTATGAGAAGAGAAAAAAATGGCTCACAGTTTGGATGGAAGCAAGGATGATCCACTGATGAAAGAAAGGAATGGTTGTCCCATCACTGGGAAAATTCTGTATTCCTTGTGAAGTGGTGGCTGGAGCGAGGAATGTGGATGGAACCTAATGAATCCTGGAGGATTAGGCAGGAACATGTGCTAGCAGCTGTCACCTTTTGATATATAGTTTCTCAGTTGTCATGAATAGTGTGCGGGCTCAGCTGGCCAGGCTCAGCCGTGATGGCAAAACAGAGTGTGTTCGTGCCTCTAGGCACTTCAAAGAGTTATGCCGCTGCTGTATAAAGTCAATGTCCGTGGAGGAGGAAATCCAAACGAGTACAGAGCTATCATTCACACAGGATGGAGTGAGGATGTCTGGGCTACGCGTTTCTAGGCAATGACTCTTTGTCAAGCCAGGATGGAGAAGTATGAAGAAGAACTGGCAGGAGTGGGGGAGACTTTTTAAATTTGGCAGGTGGGTGGAGTCAACGGCCATGTAACCATTCGATTGGTGGGAGCGTAAGGAGAGGCTGGTCAAAGGTTTTAGTGATCGGCAGTGGTGCCTCAGTGCCACCAGTGAGGAGAAGGAAATTGGTGACAGGCTTTAGGGGAGACATTTCACCTGATACAAGGGGAAAATCTGCAACCAACCCAGAGATATACTAACATGCCCCACTTTGAGGATGTGATCAGCAATGTCCTCTTTGTCGTATTTCCTGATGGTACAAGGATCCCCTGCACTGTAGACATAGCTGCAGGAGATAAACAAATGGCCACCCTATGTATAGAATTAAAAAACTATGTAGAGAATTAAATATTTTTTAATGTATAATAATTTATAAACCTTTTTCTCATCCGCTTCCTTCTCAAGGGCGTGTAGCAGCCAAAGTTTATTGGATTGCTAATGTACTCTGTTTTTGTACCCTCATTTACACCACAGTAGCAGATACCCAGCTGGCATTATTTTGACTAGAATGTCTTTGGCCAGCACTATTCATTTTCACAGTAGGCCATCCTTGCCCTCCACCAGCATGTGGAGTGCCATGAGCCATGAGAAATACAAGGGGGAAGAGTGTTAGGGTGCTGGAGGTTGGCAAAAGGAGTGTTGAGGTGCTAGCAGTGAATGGGAGAAATTTTGGGAGCAGGCTTTGAGGGTGGCATTTTACCCCTAACCCTAACAAAGAAAACATTTGTGGGATTTGCTGCTACTATCCCATAGTAAGCCCATAATGACTCACTTTGTATAGGCAGTGCAAAGAAACACTGCTGCATTTCCTGGTTTCTGGTTCTACTGCACTGCAGACATAGATGCAAGGGGAAGTTCTAAACATAGGTTGGCTTCCCTTCTACAGTGGCTTTTGTTTAACACTTCTTGCTGATGTAGGGAAAGCTGCCAAAGTGAGAAGTTCTGCACATTCACCTAGTAGTTTTTTCATTTTTTTTTAACAGTATTTTGCATTTACAGGTGTAATTTTTTTATTGTAAGGCTGTCTCTGCCCTGTGGAAGCTAAAATAGGCAAGTATGCAGATGCAATCTGGCTACTGCTTTGAAAAAAAAATCCTAGGTCCACATACTGCATTGGTCCTCTGATGTAAAATATCTTTTTGATTTGGTCTCAACTGTATCCTTGAGCTCTTTTGACAATGTGTAGAAAGGTTTTGATAGCATGATGGAAAATGTAGATACTGACATTTTAAAGGAGTTTGAAATCTCACTCAAGAAACCCAATGAAAGAATAGGAAATAATAAATAACACATATAACAGAGTTGTAAAGCAGATCAATAAAGAGATTTGTCTTATTGAAGCCATCAAAAAAAAAGTAGTCATGAGGTATTGAACTGAAAAAAAATCAATAAAAATCCAAATGTGGATAATTTAATGGCAGTCGAGATGACAATTAAGGACTAAAAGGTCAGCTTAGGTGCAAAGTTCTACAAAGCAGCAACATGAAAGAGTCAGATGAATACATTGAAACTGTCCATAGTTTATTGCCTTGCAGGAAGAAAAATTGACACTGGACTGACAGAGATGATGACTACAAGGAAAACCACCTTGCAGGTGAGAGTAGATAGAGCAATGCCTCTAATGGTTAAAAATTCTGTTTTTGAAGTGCAGGGAGAACCAAATTGTCATAGAAAAATGAATAGTGTACCCTTTGTGATATCTGCACATTGGAGAGGGTGTGACCATTTAAAGGGAAGAGATACAGACTTAAAGCACACACACCAAATCTTCATCAGAGCACCCCCTCAAGGAGTGATGGGTGGGTGTACTAGGTTAAGAACCTCAGGCACACCTTTGTAGATGGGAGTTTACCAGGAATAAAACCAGATTGTCATGGGAAAAATGGTTAGTTACCAGAGCACCATGCAACAATTGATGGACTTTATGGATGAGTATACCAGGTTGCAACTGAACAGGAAAAGAAAGAGTGTGGTACACAGTTGACAGGCAATATCAGAAACAGATGGTAACCAAAATAGTTGCGCTAGGATATATGGCAAAAATAAAAATTAATTAAATTAAGACTAAAAAACCCAACATACAAAGAAAATAACAATAAAAAATATAAATATAAAAATAAAATATAGCCAAGAGATCCAGCTGCAGCAATATCTATCAAAGTGATCAATTATAAACCGGTGTGCTGCGCTTGGTTTTGTGATGCGTGCTATGTTTAATCCTTAAATTATGTGATGCTTGTGATACCACAAACTGAAAGCAGTACAAGTGATCGACTCCTACTTGCAACTATATGCAATCCAAAAGTGCGACAGAAACAGGGTTGTCAGTGAAAAAGCATAGTCAGGTGCAAGCTGAAGATGGTGAACTGAGAAACGGGAATGCAGTAAATACCATGGGCTTGGGTTTGAAAAAAAAAACCCTAATGCTCAGGCAAAGGGTGTCAGGCTCAAAACAGCTAAATATTGAGCTTGACTGACAGACTAGATGTAGGTGCTGTCTTTATCTCACAGTCATGGAAGAAAGCAGTGACGTGCGGTACCTCTTGCCCGGGGTGAGGCATTCCCCAGCCCCGTCACTGCCTACTGAAGCCCCGCCCACCTGCTGTAGTTCCGTCCCACTGACAGAAGCTCCACCTCCTGCTGACCAAAGCTCCGCCCCCACCAGTTGAAGCCCAAACCCTCCCCATAGCTAGTGTAAAGGCGGAAGGGAGGAGACAGGGAGGAGCCTCCCTGTCTATCACTTGCTCCTCACCGCTGAGGTTCCATGACAGGTTACACAGCGGGGAGCATTCCCCTGCTGTGTAACCTGTTAGATCTGAATTTAGAAAAAGCTGTCAGCTTCAGACATGCAGCTGGCAGCTTTTTCTCCATAATTCTAGGCTATGCCTCACCTGCCTCCCCTGACCGCACGTCCCTGTTAGAAAGGAATGAAAGACCACATCCCAATAGGCCTGCAAGTAACAAATCTACTTTACTGCTGGTCCACAGATTAGGTCTGATAAAAAGAGTAAGGGTCCAATGGCCTTTGAAATAAAATAGAAAAGGCAGCACCTGAGCTTTGAAAGTGCCAAACAATAGTCCAGGCCCAGCCATTTTCCTATGTTCCACTACTTTTTTAAGTGTGTAACTGTTTTGTTTTTTTTACAATATTTTTAGATTAGCATTTTTATTTTATTTTTTTTCTTCATAAGGCCATCTCTCTCATGCTTCAGTAAACATGTGTACAACTGTGACCGATGTGAACCTGGTAGTTCCACTACCGTATACATTATACAGCAATGCAGAATAATACCACCATCTATAGAGGACTACAAATACCAGCAATCCATTATACAGCACTGCAGAATACCATTAGCTACAGGGCTCCCCTGTACCAGTCTTCACCCTCCCCTGGCCCCAGTATTGCATTTTCATCAAAATGTTGATGAACTTTATGCATTATGTGGAACTTTATATAGCTAAACCGGAGACCAGAGAAGGTATTGTATTTTCTGTGACCATGCCATCCTAGTGGAGCAGCAGTGATGCTAGGTTGCCTATCCTGGTCCTCTGTGCCAAGGAGCTCTGGGCCAGTCCCTGGGCATACTAGTAGCACATTGCTGCTTGTAAGTTTTCCGCACAGGTCCCCACATCCCCCTATGATCCTCTTACGCCTGCTACTGCCTTGGGCAGCTCTCTATATAGGCAAATTAGGTAGCCATGGGACCCCAGCATGGCCTGAGGTGGCCACCTAATTGTCCTGATTGGAGTGCTGCCTTTGCTTTTGGTCCTTGATTGTTCAGCACAGCCGGCCCTGCCCTGCTCGGCCCACAAGACCTGCTGCAGAGTGGCGGTGGAGGGAGCGGCAATTTCTCAGGTGGGGTGGGTGGTTTGGGGGGTGTTGCAATTGCCCTGTTGCCCACCCTGCATCTGCCACTGAACCAAATGGAGCTCCATATCTCAAAGGATGGGAATGGATGCCAAAGCAAAAGGTCTTCTCTGCAGCTTACTTTATTGTGTCATTTGCATAGGGGCCAAGTAGATCAAAGTTCTTGAACATTTTGATGAAAATGCACCAGCTGACTATGCAGCATATTGTGTAAAGCCTAAGTATGTTTGGGCAATTACTGAATAACTTACTGTTGTATAGTTTTGAGTCTTGTTCTGTTAAGTCATACTGACTATTAGCATTTACCTATTAATAATGGCAAAAACATTTTATAAAAAAAGAAAAAAAAGATATCGCAGAGAATACAGCCGTGTAAATATGGCCAGCGGGAGGATAAGATTAATAAGGTATTATAGGCCTAACTGGTGTCTGCCTAACTTTTTAAATTTAGATAGGGGATGAATTGAATGTAAGTTATGTCAATTGAGGTGGTTTAGGTGCACACACTTCTTGCACTAAATTATTTTTTTTCAAACACTCATGAACAGACTGCAGGAAAAACTGCCTGATGCTGCTAATGATGCCAAGCTTAAAGTTAGAATCCCCCCAAACAAATTAGGAAGAAAGACCCCATTTAGGCAAAAAAATGTTTTCAATCAGTTGTGGACATATAAAAGTTTTTTTGGGTGTATAGATCTGTGCACATAGGCAGGGCACATAAGAAAATGTACCTCAGCAATACAATTCAAAGACCTCAATCATAGTATGTTAAAGCACATTTAACCCAATAATGATAATGTCATATAAGCATCACCAGCTGGTGATACTGATTAGTGATGGGCTGAACACACCTGTTCTAACTCGAACTTTAGAACATGGAAAAAGTTCTAACTCGAACTTAGAACTCAATGTAAGTCTATGGGACTTATTGGCCATAAAAAGGGTATGGGGATTCGGGTACTGCCCTGGTGGTCATGTATCAATGCAAAAACAGTTTTAAAAAATACTGCTTTTAAAGGAGCAGTGATTTTAACATTGTTTCCTCCAATATCCCAGTTCACTTACTAGGGATCGCTGCAAAGTATATTCTGCAAACAGTATTGGGGAGAATGCTTTTTGCAGAGATCCCTAACGAGTGAACTGGGATATTGGAGGAGACACTGGCATTATTAGACCTACGTGTGGGTTTATCAATAGGGTAAGCAGCTTTCTGAAGGCTTACGCTGGGTTCACACCTAGGCGTATTGAATATGCGCGTCTGTCGCGCGTTTTTTTTACCGCGATTTGCGGTAAAAAAGTTGCGCGACCGACGGATACTTGGCTGTATCCCAATGTAAAACGCCCTACAAAACGGCCCAAAGAAGCACATGTACTTGTTTGAGCGTAGGCCGTTTTGTAGGGCGTTTCAGACGGGTGGAAATACGGAAAGGTGTGAACCAGACCCATAGAAAACAATGGGATTTTCATGTTTGTACGTTTTGTTGAGCGTTCATAGAGCGTTGAACGCGCGACAAAACGTAAAGGTGTGAACGGGCCTTATACATGGAGGTGCGTCACACAAGGATGTTGGAACAGGAAGATGACAGTGTGAAATGATACATCTTATTACAATTTGGAATATATCACTGTGTTACAGTGTGGCACATTATGTGTATATATGTTTATAAACTATTTGTTTAATGTAACACTGGGTCACTTGCAGCATGAAACATTGTTTATTTTATGAATGGTGATTCAATTGTCAAGGTGGATACTGACTGCATATTTAATTTATTATTTCAGCGCATTGTGTTTTTTTTTCTGCACATTGTATTTTTGCAGAAAAATTTGTATGCATTTTTATAGGTAGGGCAGCACATATCATCGGTATATTTATAATTTTCACTACGGTATTTATTTATTTGCAGCTATTTATTGACCCGAGATAAATCTATATTTCAGCCATATTTATCGTAAATGTCCAGACACATTTTTTTTGTGCTAGTTTTGGATCAAGGGTATTGCTATGATTATGGAAGACCTGGGGCATGCCTGGGCACTCTGAGGACAACAGTGATACAACATTGTAACATACATCAATAATGTATATGTAACCGCGTACAGTATATGCTGCTCAAAAGAATGTATTGTATGTACAATGTATGTATTGCACATTGTATTTCATATAATCCTAACCTCTGCAATCTGTATGCTGTATGCTGTGCTATTCATTGCATATTCCTGATCACTACACTCTTTAATCTCTTTACCCTGTAAGCAATAATCTTCCCCAGCAAAAATCTCTGCATAGCTTAAAAAAGATCCTGTATATCCACAAAGCATGTTGTCTGCAGCTATGCATAGGCTTCCACATAGCTGCACAGTGCCAGGCATTGCTGACCTGGGACACATGCCCACAGTAACAAGGCCAAAAGACCCCCATATTTGCTTAACGTATGGAAGAGTTAGAACCCATTTCAGGTTTTAAGTGATATCTGAGGCTTATTTAGAGAGATTTCCCCAAACAATGGTTTAATCAGACAGGAAGTGAAAGAAAATGTCTTCCCTCTATCCACAAATAATGACAAAAAGAGTTTTGCCTGGACAAACATTTTAAGTCTCATACTTTACATTTAAACATCATGATAGTTACTACTGTATTTAACCACCTTCCTACTGTTGTATTGTAAAAAATGGCGGAGAGGTAGATGTGTATGTCTGAACTGCCGTTTATAAATGGCACTGCAGAAAAGAGGCACAGGTGGCCAGTGCCAAAGTCATTAGACAGCTCAGATCACTGACATAACCACTTGGATTGGTTCTGTGCTTTATGTGCCTTGTGATCACTGTGACGGCCGATATGTTATCCGTAATTAAATGAGCTGTTCCTAGTTATAGTGCATTGTTCAGTGATGTGAATTTAACAAATGAAACTTGCTGATTGGAAGAGAGAAAACACAGAGATGACCTCATCAGTGAGTGTCTGCTTCTTATTATACAAGTGTTATTTACTTATATACACGTTAATTATTGCAGATATGTTTTGATTAGAATACTGGCTGAACAGAAATATACAATTTTTAGCAAGTAAGGCAGTTAGTTTATGCATATCTTTTTAAGCTATATCTGTAGCTGTTTGCCAGCACTTATTCTTTAATGAGAGCTAGAAACTACATTATAAAGATAAGTAGTCCCCATGAGGATTTTAGGGAACATTATATCAAAATGATCTAGAGAAGTGTTTTGAAATTACATTAAAGAAATGTCATTCTTCCATAATATTCAAATGGGGATGTTAAAATTAATGCAACACCAAGGAAGTATGAGCTCAGGCATAATCTGATTAATTCCAGTATGATATTGTATAAAATATTTAATCCCAAACTGACTATCCTTCACCTGGATGCTCCACTAATAAGCTATACTAAATTTGTTTTTAATTGTTAAAGCTGAACACTAGGCAGTTAAAAAAACCCAAAATGTAACACAGTTATATTGATTAAAAATCATTAGTGTTATATGCAAAAACATTATTAAAAAAACACCAAAAAAACGCTTTAACAGTGGTTTAAACTTACTGTGTCTATCCCGCGCTCCCGTCCGAAAATCTGAAAATTCTCAGGCGGCCGCAAAGCATCTTGGGGCGGGCACATGCGCAGTTCGGATTTTCTGACGGGAGACTAGGAGAGACACAAGGTTAGTATATGGACGCGTGCACCTGCATGCAGACACCGTGGGACATGAAGTGCCGGCAAGGACAGAGGAGTCAGCGCTGGATCGGAGACCTGTAGCAGCGCTGGAGAGAAGGCTGAAGAGGACAGGAAATAAGAAGAATATCGAATTAAGAGACATAATTTAAGGTAAGTGTTTTAATTAACATTAGGGGGAGGGAAAAATATTTTTGCCTTTAATGTCACTTTACAACTATCATAATTAACATCCTCCATTCCCATGCAGAGCAGACTGTGAGTGAGGTCAGCACTCTGCTTAAAGGTGGGGATATTACAGTGATGAGCTTAGTGTGCTGCTTCTCCATTAGTGTGCAGACACAATCTGATGTGTGGTACCAAAACCAGAATGTAATGTTCTACTGCAGTATAGTCTAAAGCAAGGTCTCAGGTAGTACATGACCTGACTATGTTGTTTGTCAGGAGTGCCTGGATCAAAGGTCAAAATTCCAAATCCTTTGGCAGATAAAACAGTGACAGTAACAACATGTATATGTATTTCGGCTGTTTGCCACAAAAACAGTTTTAATACAAATCCGACAACTAAATACAAAAATGGGAATTTAGCCTGGGGCAGAGTTGTGGGAAAGAGCTAATACAAATACTTTAAGGCATTAGATAAGGTTCCTATGAAAATAGTTAAGTGGTATTTGTATATCTGTTATGCTATTATGTCCTGTCATTAGGCTTCATTTTACATTCTACTAGAACATTTTAGTTTCCTGGAAAGTATCATTTATTTTTTGCCAAAATATATTAAACAAATTCAAAAATCAATGTAACTTATACAGTGTAGTACATATGGGCTGGAAGCTGATAGGGCTGGCACTGCAAGGGTTAAATGCTTTTTAACTCTAGGAGTAGAGAAAAAGACTATATTACTGATCTTAAAGAGGAACTCCAGGAATGAACCATTGCAGTGGTCCTGCAGCGGTCAGCACTCACCTCTCTCCCCCTCTGCTCTGGTGGTTGGCATGTCCCTCAGCATCCTCACGTCTAATGCACTTGCCCGGGAGATCTAGCATCAGGTGGGACCAAGGATCAGCTGGGTATATCTTCTTTATTTTAGCCCCTAGACCAAAATGAGCAGTTAACCCTTGCAGTGCGAAGGGAAGCATGTGACTCCGGTCTGACGCTCCTTAGAGAGGAGGCTTTGAGGGACAAGGCCACTTTTGGGAACTTATTTTTTTTTAAACAGATGCCAGAAATGTACACCGAATTAACATGAAGCAAGCCTATGCAGTTATTGTATATGAACACAGAAACCTATGTTTTCGTTACCTTTCCTCTTTATAACCTTTTGGAAATGGCTGCCTCTGTCCTCTGTGTAAGTTACAACTGAGTTCTCTTTTCTCTGTTCTCCACCCCCCATTCATTAGTATTCATAGTGGCAACCCCCCATGGACAGTGTATTGTGTGTAAAGGCAGAGCTGGTGCTTAGTGATTGTGTTACACAGAATCACAGGGAGGCAGGCAGCTGTTTTACAGCCTGATTTAAAATCCGACCCTGGTGTTGGACTGAATTTCCTGTGGAGAAAATGTTTAATTTCTAGGATTCAGGCCTAATAAAACCTTCATAAAGAAAACTCTATACCAACCTTATCTAACTCCCTGTTCTTTAAACTCTCTAGGTTCTGTGTTATGGACAACCACAATGATTTATCATACTGTGTTGACTACCCTGCATTAAAAAATGCTGCCGTTGAAAAAAGTAGGCTTTGCAAAATCAAGTAAATAGTAGTTTTTGTGAGAAAAATTGATATTGCATGTAATGCAAGATATGTGGGCCAAATATCCCTGTGCTCATGCAGAATTCGATAGGGCTCTTAAGGGGTTTAGAGTTCATTCACACCAGCCCACCTGCTAGAACAATATGTTTTAGCATGCAGACGGGTGCCTGTGTGTGCATGGCATTGTTAGCTTTTTATTTAAGTTCATTAAATTTCACAAAGTGACATTTCATTTATCTCTGTTTAACGCAGCGGAGCTGCTGTTTGGAGATGGCCAGAGACTGCAGTTGAGCTCCAGTGTGGTGTGAAAAAATGCATACATGCTGAATTCTTCCATACTTCTCCACTCCACACCTCTCTATTGTGGTGTACAGTGCACATAGAAAACAATTGTCTACTATGTGCCCTTGTGGAGACGTGCATTGCTCAGGTACTTACATATTCTTAACAAGCAGTAAACAAGCTCTAAGTCAGGCTTTCACTTATGTATGTTGCTGCAAACACTGTGTAATAATTAATCCTCACAGGTCACACCTGCTCTATGTTTACATAACAGATTAGAAGGCTGGAAGGTTGCCCAATCACTGCTGGGAGAGTTTTCCCTTATAATTGCCCTAATACTAAACCCACATTCTCAAGGTAATATATCTAGGACAGAAAGTAAAGGGAAATATCCTCTCCCCAAAAGACAGCAAAAAATAACCACTAAAATGTCTGTTAAAAAGGTCTGAGATTCTGTTTTACTGGCACCAAAACAGTTAACTATGCAAATAGATTTCATCCATAGCTGCACCCTCCTGATGAAAAAACATGCAGAATATTTGCACACTCCCAAACCTCATCAACTTTTCACATTGTGTACAGCACTGCTGGAAAATTCCCCCAAGCTAGATCTCTTATACTCTAAAAAAAAAAAAAAAGAAATTGCTGCCTAACGTTTAAAAACTAATTTCAATGATGTTGCCAAAAAAAAAATCTTCTGGCACTTGAAAGAACCTTGTTGCTTTTGAATTTAGCTAATTTTAAGTCAATCTTTTCCTTTCATACAGTTTTGGCTCTGTAGCATTTGCAACACTATAATTTTCATGTTTTTGGTTTCTTCATTAAAAAAAACCAATTGAGTGTATATTGTTTCAACACAGAAAAAGGACAAATTGTGCTGTTTTATATGTGTTGCAGTTTAAAATGAATAAAGTTGTTGGGATCTGTATTTAAAGATATACAAAAATCTCATTTTGAGGCCTGCAATTTTCCAATAACCTCTGGCGCTCCCAGCTGCTTATTCATAAAAGCACTTGTAACTACATTTCTTTATTGTTTCAATGAATGTCAACAGGGCCAACAAACAATTCAGTTTTCCCCGATCCATTATGGTTAGTAATATTCCATATCGCAATGTGTTTGTCTGAGCAAGCGAACAGAGATTGATAAAGGCAGAAGCCATTAAAATGCTGACACCATTGGTCCTGTACGCATGGACAATTCATCATCCTCAATGAAATTGCTTGTGTGGTGAGAATGCAAATGTTACAATTTAAGTGGAAATGTATTAACACGCATTTAGCACAGATATCATTTGTTAGCCTATGAAATACACAGTGGTTTTCTCTCCTTCGTTGTCCCTAGCCAAGCTTAACACAGTGTTCTGCCCTTGCTGCAAAATAATCAAGCAAATTCGCTTCAATTCAAAGTGGAAAATCTGCCGCGCGCTGACTTTTAATGAGCCTTTGATCATCCGCAAATTGAAAACAAAAGGGAGAAATAAACAGGCATTAAATGTGTCACATCAATCCTAATATCACTTTCTAATTTGTTGGTATGCCTCCCAAGTAAGGTGTGTTAACATAGATTTTTTTTTAAGCTTGGACACACAAAATCAGCCTCCATAGTGTATACTTCTATTTAGTCAAAAAATATACCTTTAATCAATTGCTGCTCTGTGTGATAGTACTTATTTAAAAGAATACTTTCATCAATTAATGGAGCTTTCTGTAGGCAGAAATGTCAGTAATGTCATGAATAAGTATACAGCTATGTTCATTTTTTGGTAATACAAGCAAGGATGCCAATAACCATCTTTGCAAGTGAGCCCTGAGAAAGCGCACTCACCGCACAAGAAATGTTTTTGTGCGCATGCAATTTAACTGCTTTTAGCCTTTACATGCTACTAGTTTAAAGATGAGAGTGCTTCTGAACCTAATATTTACATTATATATATATATATATACA
>NW_017307776.1:89814-146432 GCF_000935625.1 Nanorana parkeri
ATATATATATACACATATATACACTGAGTAGCCAGATTATTATGACCACCTGACGTTTGTAGGCAAATTAGCTATAATTTTGCACTGACGTTGCTAGAGGGCCAGACCATTATAAATAGGGAAGCAGGTTGTTTACTATGACAGTAGAAGTGATTTTTTTTCTGAAGATATGGGTAAACAACGCGATTTAACAGCCTTTGAACGTGCGATGATTGTTGTCGCTCGGAGCCATGGGGCGAGTATCAGCAAAATAGCAAAATTCGTTAAATGATCAAGAGCAGCTGTTGTTAAAGTGTTTAAAGACTGGACTGTCAGCCGAAAATTTGGGTCTGAACGTGCTAATTGTGGCCGTCAGCGACTAGTCAATGTTAGGGCCCAACGGAGAGTGGCAAGACTGGTACAAGACAACAGAAGGGCAACAGTGCATCAAATTACTGAAGATCTTAATCACTGTTCGCCGTACACTGCATCGTATGGGATATAGAAAACGAAGGCCTGTTCGAACACCTTTGCTGTCTGCAGTTAACAAGATAAAACGTAACAAAAAATTGAGAAAACCCAAAGCTAAGCAGTTGTGTAGTATCTCAAAAAGGACATACAAAGGATAGTAAAAATACACAGCACTGAATTTACTGTATTAACCAGTGTGCAGTCATGCAATAACACAACAGTACATACATATTAACCCAAAATCAATAAATTAAAAACAGTGCAGTCCACTAAAATGGGGGAAATAAATATTCGGCTTTTGATAATAGTGATGCCTATTATTATCCACTGACTATTATTTCCATGCTCTATGATGCTGTCCATACACTGCTCTATTTTTTTTTTCGTTCAACCCGTGGACTGAACGAAAAAAATAGAGCAGATTCCTTCATCAATGCTATGAACATGTTGATTAGGAAATTCCCGCTGTTACTTTCGCTGTTACTCTTGTATTTTTTTTTGTATAGCCAATAGCTTATTGGCTGCCCACTCTTCTTTCTTCTTTGGCTAAAAGTAAATGAAAAAATAAATAAATATAATGCGATTGCCTGCTCACCCCTTAGCACTATCACATTTGGTGACATATGGTTTCCCCATACCTAGAGGCCCTGCTCTCTTAGGGAAAGAGAACAAAGGGAGGCAGTGAAGGAGAATGCATTGATGAGATTATTGGGCACTGGACAATCAGCTGACACTGCCACTTTGACCCCCTGGCAAAGCACCTTGTCCTTGTCCCCACGTTGAGGACAAAGGCCTCTTCCCCACAACCCTGACCCAGTAGTTGTGGGGGTCTGCAGGCAAGGGGGCTTATAGGAACCTGGTTGCCTCCTTAAATAAAGGGGGAACCCAGATCCCGCCCCCCCACCCCCGTGAATGAGTAAAGGGTAGCTGTAAACCCTACTCAGTCAACAAATGCAGCAAAATAGTAAATAAACACCACACAGTAAAAAAATATTTAATTTGAGAAAAAACAGCACACGTTTTTGACAATTCCTTTATTACAAAAAAATGTCCATCGATGTAATCCAAACGTCAATCATGATGGACAAATGCCACCGACTCGCCAGAAGAAAAAGTACCCGACGGCCGCCACCACGACCAAACCCGACAACACCTGCCACAAAATGACAGCTCTGCTCCGTAATGTTAACAAAGGGGCGGAGCAAGTGGTGACATCACAGGACTTGTTCCGCCAATTTGTTTACATTCAGCGACAGTTCTCTGTCCCCTAATAGAATGTATGCTCTATGGACTCCACACTGTTTTTTTTGTATTCTAATGTTTAACAACAAGAGTTCATTCTGAATGCCATTCGGAAAAAAATCAGATGCATCAGGTTTTCGTTATCGGAAAATTTGGATACGTTCAGATTCGTTATTTCTTTAATTTAGAAATTTGGATGCATCTGATTTGAATATGTAGATATACGGCCGAATTTCAATTCCGAACGAAACGAATCGCACATGTCTAATATCAGGCATTTCCAGTAGTAAACCTTAATTGCCCACTAGAGACACAACTAACCAACATCACATGTTCATTACAGCTTCTCTAATATTGTCTGCAAAATGTTGATGCATACAACCTTTGACTGTTTCACTGTGACTCAGCTAAGTAGTTTGACAGCTTATGTATGAAGAGTGTGCTGACAAGACTTTTGATGCCCATTGCAGCCAATTAGAAACGTTTTATTTATTTTCAACACCTTACTGCAGAAATGACCATGGGAAGCTGGTTGATTGTTCTATGTAACCAACAAAAATCTTGTGAATAATTTTCATACAAGAGCCTCAATGAGGAAAGTGATGTCAGGGGTAGTGCTACTGGTATTATTTAAATGTCACTCACTTCAGTTCCATGAAAGTCCAGACAAACCAAGATGGCTGGGTTTAATTACCTTTTTAATACAAAAGCCATAACACCAAGAAATGATGTCTTGCTCTGCTGTTATTTGTTACTATTACTTTTATAAAGATCTCTGAGAGGAATACAAAGCCAGATGACATTGTCAGGGTTATTCACAAAAAGATGAAGGGTTTGGAGAAGGCAGGAGATGTGAACAATCTAGGACAACATAGCTGAACTGGAAAGTGAGCAGAATTGGAGAATCTTTCCAAATCAGCCATTTTGGCCTAGATGGTTCACTTCTCCTGCCTTCTCCAAACTCTTCACCCTTTGTGAATAACCCTATGTGATTTTGGACTGATAGATATCCACCATGTGCATCAAGCAGGGGAATTGAAAGAACCCCAACCCCCCCAAAAAAAGAAACCCCCCAAAAAACACTTTTATTAAGGTTTAGAGAGGATTTGGCTAGCAAACTGAGTAACCAAATCTGTTTTTTTTTAGACCCCCTGCACCAGTGATTGTAATTGCTATGTTGGTGTATGGCAAGCTTTACTCATTAAACTTGGATTTATACATTTCAGAAATAAAATGAAAACAAACACAAAATAAATAAAACATAAATATCCTGGAAAAAAACCCTTTTGAAAGCTTATATTCCCATGTGTAGCACAAGCACATGCCAGTGGGCTGAAATGTATTTAGAGAACAAAGCAAGACTGAACAAACATTTGAAATATTTATCAAAAAAAATATTTTCATCTGGGTATGCCTGTAAAGAAATCATGATACCTTGCTCCTGGCACAGAAAACATCCCCATTTAAGATAAAACAGGCTATACATTGTCATCTATCTATATCAGATAGCAGTCATACATGTTGCATTCTCTGACTCAAAAATGTCATCATATAAAGAAGAATCATGGGAATATGTTCACAATATGATGTGATAAAAAAAAGAAACATATCTGTATAGTCAATGACACTGTTATTTCACAAAGCATGAAAGAGTCATCTTTTGAGAACAACTTGGGATTAAGTCTTTTGATATTAAAACCAGCAACATCTTCTGAATCCTAAGCTGGAATAGAGTGTCAGCATCACAACATGCAGGCCCGTCTTAATACTGATCGGACCCTGGGCATACAAGGGCACCTTCCAGTGCCAGAGGTGCAAATTCTGTAGATACGTCCAGACGGGTACAGAGATATCCACCCCCAGGGGTAAACACTTCAAGGCCCGCCATTATGTCAACTGTGAGACGAGGGGTGTGATTTACTTGATGCTTTGTAACTGTGATATGTTCTATGTGGGGAAAACCAAACGCATGTTTAAAAACAGAATATCGGACCACCTATCCGACATAGCAGCCAGGGACCTTAGGTGCCCTATAGTTAGACATTTTGTAAATACCCATAATGGACGTATGGACAGACTTCGCTTTTTTGCCCTGGATAGGGTACATCAGCCCAGACGTGGGGGAGACTGGGACAAATCCTTATTGCAGAGAGAGTGCAGGTGGATCCATCAAACGGAGGCTCATGAGGCGCCAGGTCTTAACGACATGATCAACTTTCGCTATTTTCTCTGAACAATGCATACACCGAACATAATGCTTCCTGCTTCAATAGTTGAAGCCTTTATATTTATATTCAGATTACATATTGTTATTTTCGAGTATAACTGGTCACTCTTGTGATATATATCTTACTGTTTGTAAACTGACTATTCGATTTTCTATTTATATATTTTTGAACTATATAGGGGACCCCCTATGGCTCTGTTTGTCATCATGGGAAAATTTTTTTGAACGGGCTGTTCAATTATGGGGTTCCACCAGGGGCTGTCGCCCCAGGTGGGCTGTGCAGTATAACCACTCTATTTCATATCTTTACAACCTGATGTTATGCTGTTTTCTATTTTAACATATTTTTCTGTGACTCTGACAACCACGATGTCAGCTATAACACCAGAAACTACTCCCAAACCTTTGTGTGACCCCATGAATAACCCGTTCAAATTGCCTCCATTTTAAACATCAAGTCCGTATGGACATATATGACTGTTATAAGGTTATTTCTGTATCACTTTTTCCTTATGACTATAGACCGAAAAGGGTCCCAGAAATGTTATTTAAGGGCCTACAGGTGCCATTTTGCTACATTGAAGTATATGTAATATTCAAAGTATATCTTGTTGAAAAATGACATGGTCGCCTGATTGCTTGATATCTGGCAACCAATTAGCCTTATTAATCGGCTATTTATTACATCCATACAAGACTTAGAGCACACACCCCTCTGAAGAAGCCCCTGAGTGGGGAGGAAAGGCGTCAGGGTTATGTGTGCCATTCAACTTCCCTGGACACTCATCAAAGCTCATCCCGCACATCAGCCGCGGCAGTATCACTGTTAGCTTAGGCTTTGACGGTGCGGAGACGGAGCCCAGTCGGCTGGGATTTGATTAGAGTCCAGCCTGCATCGGAATCCTTAACTCATCCAGCAGAGTCTGAGTGAAACGACAGCTTGCTGTATTCTGCACAATCATCGTACTGGGAACCGTCTACCTTTGAGACCCCTGCATATACCTTTTTGCTTTATTGTGCGGCCGCACACATCTACACGGAAATGCTTTTGGGTTAGCTCTCAAATTTGAAATTCGAGCCCGAGGGCCAGTGAGAGCCCCAAGCAAGGAAAAAGGCAAGGGCACTTGCATCTCTAGCCCTGCCTATCTATCCCCATCTCCGGATCCCAATTACAATTACCTATTGAAGCAAACACATCATCCAGCATTGTGGAACTCGAGCAGGACTGTCTCTCCCTGAGCTCCCTGAGCAACATGAGTTGTGAGTAACCCGGGATACATTGTACACATACATGAGATATTTATATAGTAGGTGGCAACTCTATGTTACCACATTAGCTGGAGTGCAGACCACCCATGATTCTTATATTATTGTTACCCTAGGGAAGTTTTTTAACTGTTTTTAAATGTCTCGTTGTGGATGTAATGTTTAAATTTTTCTATGATTAAATATTCAAACTGTTAAATTACGTATTTTCTACCTGTTTACTGAACCAGCTCCGAGTAAGGGATTTCTATTCTTTTGGGGACACCTTATATCTTGATTATATCTGTATAGTCTATGACACTGTTATTTCACAAAGCATGAAAGAGTCATCTTTTGAGAACAACTTGGGATTAAGTCTTTTGATATTAAAACCAGCAACATCTTCTGAATCCTAAGCTGGAATAGAGTGTCAGCATCACAACATGCAGGCCCGTCTTAATACTGATCGGACCCTGGGCAAACATTTTCTTGCCCCCCAGGAACTTCTCTCAGCTCCCCAACACCCAGAAAAAAAACAGCACACATAGATCATAGACTTCTCTCCAAAAACCTTTTAACTGCAGGATTTCAAACCGACTGCAAGCTCAGCCGTTTATATTAGGGATGCACCGATATATCGGCCGCCGAAACATATCGGCCGTAAATGCCACTTTTAGCATCATGTCTCCAGGGTCTCAGGATGACTCTCAGGTGGTCAGTGCGGGGATCTCTGGTGGTCGGTGTGGTATTTAGTCAGACTCAGGACATTCCAACATACAGTACATTACAAAAAGCTTGCATTTTATCGAATATGGGAGATAAAAGGGATGCTTTGCTGTTCTCTGCAAAAGCTTCCCCTACCCCAGCGTCAGGCCCTTCTTCAACCTTGGGCACCAGCTGCTTGGTACTCATGTGATCAGAGGTGGCTCTAGAGTTTGCGAGGCCTTAGGCAAAACCTAAACATGAGGCCCCACTCAGGCCTGTGGGGTCTCACCAGGTCTCTGTGGGGTTTAACCAGGCTGGTGAGACCCCCAAAGAGTCCTGGTGAGACCCCAAAGAGCCCTGAATAAACTAGGGCTTTGTATGGTCTTACCAGGGCTCTGTGGGATCTCGCCAGCCTGGTTAGACCCCTCAGAGCCCTGGTGAGAACCCCAAAGAGCCCTCGTTAAACTAGGGCTCTGTGGGGTCTCACCAGGGCTCTGTGGGGTCTCACCAGTCCTGGTGAAACCCCACAGAGCCCTGGTAAGACCATACAAAGCCCTGGTGTAACCAAAGCTCTGTGGGGTCTCACCAGGGCGCTGTGGGGACTAGTTAGAAACCACAGAGCCTGGTAAAACCCCACAGAGCCCTGGTTAAACTAGGGCTCTGTGGGGTCTCACCAGGGCGCTGTGGGGACTAGTTAGAAACCACAGAGCCTGGTAAAACCCCACAGAGCCCTGGTAAGACCATACAAAGCCCTGGTGTAACCAAAGCTCTGTGGGGTCTCACCAGGGCGCTGTGGGGACTAGTTAGAAACCACAGAGCCTGGTAAAACCCCACAGAGCCCTGGTAAGACCATACAAAGCCCTGGTGTAACCAAAGCTCTGTGGGGTCTCACCAGGGCGCTGTGGGGACTAGTTAGAAACCACAGAGCCTGGTAAAACCCCACAGAGCCCTGGTAAGACCATACAAAGCCCTGGTGTAACCAAAGCTCTGTGGGGTCTCACCAGGGCGCTGTGGGGACTAGTTAGAAACCACAGAGCCTGGTAAAACCCCACAGAGCCCTGGTAAGACCATACAAAGCCCTGGTGTAACCAAAGCTCTGTGGGGTCTCACCAGGGCGCTGTGGGGACTAGTTAGAAACCACAGAGCCTGGTAAAACCCCACAGAGCCCTGGTAAGACCATACAAAGCCCTGGTGTAACCAAAGCTCTGTGGGGTCTCACCAGGGCTCTGTAGGGTCTCACCAGGGCTTTGTAGGGTCCCAACAGGGCTCTGTGGGGTTTAACCGGGGCTGGTGAGACCCTGCAGAGGCCTAGCTAAACCAGGGCTCTGTGGCGGCCTCACCAGGGTAGCAGGCTTGTGGGGGGTCTCACCAGGGCACTGTGGGGTCTAACTAGCCTTGTTAGACCTCACAGAGCCCTAGTGAGACCCCACAGGGCCCTGGTTAAACCAGCGCTCTCCAGGCCGCCACTCACCAGTACTGTGCTGGCCGTGTCTCAGGGGCGGGAGCTGGCAGGAGCGTGCCGACATAGTCTCCATCTGCTGCTGAAGATAAACTCCAAACTCCCAGCCAGAGATCCTCGTGTGGTGGATGGGAGGGGTGTGGTCTCTTCTCATTGGCTGGTGGGCAGAGCTCCAGAAGTGGATGGACCATACAGACGATCGAGGAAACATATGAGCGCTCAGCCCTGTCACTGTCAAACTGAGAGTCTCAGTTTGACAGCGGCAGGGCTGAGAGCTCACAACGTTACCTGACTGCGAGCGAGGTGATGTGCTGTTCCGACAGGGCAAACAAGGCGCCCCTATTATTCATAGGGGCGTCGGGCCCCTATGAATAATAGGAGCCCGACGCTGAAGTGCTGTCCTCCGCAAAGGCTCCCCACCTCAGCGTCGAGCCCCTATTATTCAGCCTTGGGCACCAGCTGCTTGCTGCTACTGTGCTGGTGCAGAATCAGCACAGTAGCAGCAAGCAGGTGGTGCCAAAGGCTGAGTAGGGGTCCAACGCTGGGGTGAGGGCAAGGGAAGCCTTTGCAGAGAACAGCTGCTGTCCTCTGCAAAGGCTTGCCCTACCCTCACCCCAGGGTCGGGCCCCTATTCAGTCTTGGACACCAGGCCAGCTGCTTGCTTTTACTGTGGTGATCTCTGCAGAAAGCCCACCTCCGTCGGCCATATAAACTAAGCTGCTGTGCCGTCCCCCCCAGCCCCAGGCCAGACACCAAGCTTCAATTACTGCTATCCCCCCCAGCCAGCCCCAGACTCATCTCACTCAGCAGCTGCTGCTGTTCCCTTCCCCCCCAGCTCCAGATCATTGCTGGCTTACACCTTACCAGTGCAGTGACTTGACTACACACAGGCTCTGCCGCTCAGCCTCCAGCTGTGAGAGCTCTGCGGCTGCCCCTGAGGAAAAAAAACCCTTCCTGCATGGAGGCAGGAATGTAACAAGAAATAACCAAAACCTCCCATTGGACGGGGGGGTTGGGACGTACCAACTGTTCCGTAAGAGTCGTACGGAGCAGTTGGTACGTCCTAACCCCCCCATCTAATGTGATGTTTTGGTACCTTCCTGTCCACGTGCAGGAAGGGTTTTTTTTTCCGGTGCTGATTCTACGGTACAACTGCGGAGGGCAGCGGGCTCAAGGGGCAGCTGCTTTTGGCCCCACAACCATGATAGGGCCCGGGGCAAGTGCCCTCTTTGCCCTGCGTTAAAGACGGCCCTGACAACATGTAAGTGGTTTGATAAATCATTCAGTTGGCAACCGCCATATAGTTTTAGTTGACTAGAATATAGAATATGGAAATGGTCAGTACATCGTAACACTCATGAATTGCTCAGAAACTTTAATGTAGGGAAAAACAGTAGCAAAACAAAACTTATTGGCATATATAGTTTAATCTTTTATGGTAAATTCTTTATATATCTGCCATGAAATGTAAATTGCTGTGTTTATAAATGTGTTAAATGGCTTAGGTAGTTAATTACAAATGTCTACTCTCAAGTTCTACATAACTCTCCATTATGTAAGATATGTTTTTCTATTATACAGGAGTGGTAGAAATCAAGCCTGTCACTTAGTGGTAAATCTAACATATGGTCAACAAATATATAACTATGATTATACTCTATCTATCTATCTATCTATCTATCTATCTATCTATCTATCTATCTATCAGTCTATCAATTTGTGAGGATTCGCTTCAAATGGTAGTGCACTCAGGACGCTTTCACTCCTAAACAATTTCTTTTTAGGGCTTCCTGCCCACTTTTATTTAAACATCCATTGGTTTCTCCAATACAAAGTATAGTTTTCCTGCTAACTGCAAAATAACATTTCCAATGTCTCTCCGACTTCAGGTTTTGTTTTTAACAAAACCTTTCCCACACAGGCTGTATCAAACACACTGGCCACACAGGCTGTTCACCACACAGGTGGTGGATTGCCACACAGGCTGCTCGTTTGCCACACAGGCGGAGTGCCACACAAGCTGCTTGTTTGCCACACAGGCAGATTGCCACACACATTGCCCTTTTGCCACACAGGTGGATTGCCACTCAGGCTGTCTGCTCCCCAGACACACAGTCTGGTTCTAGGGTGGGGTTGTTCTCTTAGGAGGCTGGGACTTCTTGTAGAGGCCCTAACAAGGCAGCTAGCTTCAGCTGGGCTTGTTACCTTGAAGCCTCCAGCCCTCTCATTCCCCCTAGAGGAATTACCTAATTAATACAATCAAACACCGACATCCTCATCTGCTGGCTGCCACACTATCTATACAGTATAGTAGACTTGTTCACGGCACAAAATTTCAATTAATTTTCGATTTGATCCAAAGTTTTTGATTTAGCAATTTGAGTTTATTTAAATCTATTTGGATAGAATTAGGTTGTTTTTAAATATAAAAATATAAAAAAAACAGCGTGGGGTATCCCCCAATTCATACCAGGCCCTTTAGGTCTAGTAGGAATTTTGAGGGGGACCCCATGCCAAAAATAAGGGGATCCCCCTAAAATCCTTACCAGACCCTTAATCTGAGCAGCAGTCTGGCAGAGCAGGAAAGGAGGGGGATGATCGTGCAGCAACCAGGCCACATGCCCTCAACCAGGGGAGTTGTGGTTCACCGGGAAAGGACAAGGGTTTATTTCCCACAACCCTGGTCGGGTAGTTGTGGGAGTCTGCGGGCAGGGGAGCTTATCTAAATCCCACCCTACCTCGTGAATGAGTAAAGTGTAGTTGATACTCATTCACCAAATAATAGAAAAATAGTAAATAAACACACCCCACCATTCTCAAAAGACCTTTATTTTTAGAAAACACAACACAGTTGATAATTCCTTCATTAAAAAACCCCCCAAAAAATCCATCAATGTAATCCGAAGGTCACGTCATGCAGCAATGTAGATTCTCATCATTTTGGATTGCTGGGCCCTCAGTGCATTCCTGTGCCTTTAAGGAGGAGTGGGCTTCCTCCAGGCATACCTGCATTTAATTTATCAGCTGCTTAAATATGCTCCAATATGGAGACTCACAAAAATTAGAGTTAGGTCCACACTACACAGAGGAGCCTTGATGAGGCAGTGTGGCTTCCACATATTTTTGGCAAAGCGCTGTGCAACTAAAACCTCTGTTTTTAATGCATAGCCAGTAAGTGTGCTGGTAAACTTCTGTGTTTTGCACATCCTGGTCAATCATGATGCCTGCCGCTCACTGACTCACCGAAACAAAAAATCCCCACTGCTCACCATCACATCCAATCCCAACGAACACCGGCCACAAGTGACAGGTCTACTCTGGAAGGTAAACAAAGGGGCGGATCAATTGACAGCTCTCGGTCCCCTAATGGAATGTAAACAAAAGGTGAGGAACAAGTCCCATGATGTCACGACTTGCTCCACCCTTTGTTTACATTCATGAGCACAGCTGTCATTAGTTGTGAGAGTTTGTCGGGATCAGATATGGTGGTAGAGATTTTTTCCTTTGGTAAGTTGGTGAGCAGCAGGCATCATGATTGATGAGGATCTACATCGCTGGACGACATGATTGACTTGGGGATTACATCGATATTTATATACTGTAGACTGTGTTCAATGCCGGGTATGATCATTATAAATGTCTTGTCATTCCCTTTTGGCTTATGTAATGCCCAGTGATCTTCCAACACTTGTTAATTCAATATTTCATTACATCCCCTATGTGTGTGTGTGTGTGGTGTATCTTGATGATATTATTTTCCATTCTACCAGCCTCCATAAATATCAATGGCACATGTAGATGGTCCTGCAATGTCTGCAAGAAAATGGCCTCTATGTCAAAGCACAAAAGTGTCATATTGTCCATTGTCATTGTCCCAAAGTCTGGCCTCTGAATAGATCCCAACAAGGTGTCAGCCATTGCAAATGTGCTGCTTCCTACCAGTTTTAAAGTCAGTCAGTGATTCCCAAGGTTCACAAACTATTATTGTCAGTTTATCAAGGGAAAACTTCTGGTGATATATTTGCAAAGTATAATTTCATTACAATCTGAATTAAAGGGAAACTTCCCCTGCAAACTGAAAATTCCCTGCAAAGTGAACAGTCTATTTGTCTTTAGTAAACCAACCCCACAGTCTACGCCTCAATCTCTGCACCAGGAGTCTCTTCAGCATTCACAGTCTGAACCTCCACTGTAGACTTGTGCGCCGTCAAAAAATTTGTTCCGTTTCGTAATATGCATTATTTCGTATTTCGTAATTCGTATCCGAAACTCAATTCGGATTCGTACGAAATACGGATTTTCGTTAGTTTCGGCACATTTTCGTAACTTTACGAACATTCGTTATGATGAAGTTAAAAAGCAAAAATACCTTTGTTAATATTGGAGTCGATGTGGTAGTTGTTGTTTTTTTATCCAAAATACGAATTCCGTTAACGGATTCCGTATCCGAATTCCGTATTTTGGACTTAAAAAAAAAACTACCATCAACTCCAATATAAATGTACTTTGCTTTTTAACTTCAATATAACGAATATTCGTAACGGAACGAAATTCCGTCAACGGAATTTCGTATTTCCTGCCTGTATTTGTAATGCAACTCTCAGCAGCAGAAGAGAAAACCTCTGATTGGTCAACCAAAACGAAATACGAACTCCGTTAACGGATTCCATATCCAAATTTCGTATTTCGGACTTAAAAAAAACTACCATCAACTCCAATATAAATGTACTTTGCTTTTTAACTTCAATATAACGAATGTTCGTAACGGAACGAAATTCCGTCAGCGGAATTTCGTATTTCCTGCCTGTGTATGTATTGTAATGCAACCCTCAGCAGCAGCGGATCCGTATTTCAGATAAAAAAAAAAAAATCTTGTCATGTTGTTCAACCTAATTTACAGGGGTAATATTAGTTCCTGTTTCAAAGAAATTCAGATCCGAAATTCGTTAACGGAATTTCGTATTTCGGATATAATTCGGAAACTGCAATTCGGATTTCGTATGCTTCCGAATTTACGAACTTCAGGAAAATTCGTACGGATTTCGATTCGTAACGAAACGAATCGCACATGTCTACTCCACTGTGCCATCTCAGCACTCCCAGCCTCCAGCCTTGCTCCTGCTGCCAGCTGTCTTGTGCCTCCTGGTTCTCTCTCAGTCCTGTCACTTTGCAGCAACTCTCTTCCACATCTGCAAGTTCAGGTGGAGTAATCTGGGGGTAGTCATCAGCTAAACTAAAGCCTGTATGGCAAAACACCAGATACTCCTCAGACTCCACTCACATAAAAAGTAATTGCACAAAGGAACTGGGTCGACATCTGAGTTTGGGATATGTGGGAATGCAAATCTATTTAGGAGAGCTATGCATTTGCTGACTCTGGATTCAATGCATGGTAATTTATCTTCTATGTTCATAATGACCTGCCTAAATTTGAAGGTCATCCCTTATGGTGAGTTTAATGCTCACAAGTTCTTAAATATAACACTATTCGGATGAAGTTCTGAGGAGGTTTCCAGCACTTCAAGTATATATCTTAATTACACAATGTGAACTTTTTAATTTCTGCCATATATATAATTTATTAAGGATGATGTTTCACTTTATCTGAATGAACATTTATTTAATAATAATGATATGACCACTGTTAATTTTGTCATTTATTGGAGCATTTAATCACTTCATGTGTATATTTTTTGGTTTAATTTTAAATTTATTGGGTGCTGCCTTATTTTTCTTATTAAAGTTATATTGCAAGAAACTGAATTTATGTGCAGACTTGAGACACTTGGATTCTCAGACATTGTGAAAACACAACTGCAGATACTGCTGTGCTTTCAGAAATGCAAAAGAATTATACATACAAAAAATAGGCAATTCACTTCTTTTTCAATGATTAAGTCAAGTAAGTTTGATATATTTACAGTAGAAGTGGTGATAGATAAGAAAAACGGGAAAAGACTGCTCAGAGGGACCAACACAAACATCAGCGCAAGTAAAAGCATGAATCTGTGCTGGGTTGCAATTATAGTCAGATATCAAATCATTTGTTGTTTGGATAGGAGACCCTCTACCATTCACCTGCCTAATGAGTTAGCGAGACAATAAAGAGTTTTGGCCAATACATTTTGATTAAACAAATGGTGTGTATATTGTCGAACCCCCCTTTGTATTGTTATTAAAGAACTGTTGCAGTATTATTGTATTAAAGTCTCTGCCTTTGTATTACCTTTAAAGTACACCTGAAATCAGAGCATTTTGTAGGAGCCATTGCTGACCACCCCTGACTGTCATAATGATTCCTTAGCTTAAGTGCTTTCTGAGTCACTACCCTAGGCAAGTATAGAGCAAAGGAATTATTCTTCTTTTCCATGTATGGGATGCTTCTTCCAGATCTGAGTATTGAATCCAGACACTGCCAGGCAACTAGCATTGTCACTAGAAGATTAGCAATAGCAGCTTCTATACTACTCTCATGACAAGTGTACTTTGAGATGGTGAATGTCAAGTGTTGAAATTATTTTGCTAAGCTTGCCGCCTCTCTAATATTGAGGTATTACAAAAATATATTTTTATTATTCAGCAAATATGTTAACTATACAGTGAGTTCAGCTGATATTAACTTAGCAGCATTAATAGTCTTCAGATTGTTAAACAGGGTTAAATATATTCAGTATAATCAAAGCTATAACACAGCTGTTTCTATTAGCTAGGTATAAACGTAATCTTATAGAAATAAATGTCCTGCAATCAGTCTCTTTTCTGCTGAGATGTCAAATGGTCTGTATTCCAGTCATCAAATTCATTCTAATCTTCATTTTCTTATCTCTTTTGGAATTAAATGATCCAAAATCTATGATGATACCTTTAGTCAAAATATGTCTTTATAAAGTTCTCCATCATCATAAATTAATTAAATCTCATGACACATTCAGTAGGATGAACAAACGGGATTGATTTTCAGGTTTGAAAATGCAGAGGCAAGCACTTAGATCTGAACCACTAAGTGCCCATTGTATCTTTAATCCAGGGAGAAAGGTCACATCCTGTTAATGTGCTTCCACCATTAAATATTCTTAAGTGTCACTTAGAGCTTTCATTATGGGTTACTTTTCATTGTACATGGAAGGGCAGCCAAGAATTATACTTCTATTTCTGGAGAAAAGGAGTTTGCTGTTGATTATTTTAACCAGGTTAATTGGGATGTATGCTGTTAGCAAGGAACTTTATTTAAGTCATCCCTGTGTATGTGTTGAGTCTAGATTTCATACAGAAGAATAAACTAACATTTGGCACAAATGGGAATAAAGTTGGACTTAATAGCCACATCTCTTTGAAAGCATATGAAAAGAATGGACCAGAAATTCCTCTGCTAATAAGGATTCTCTCTTCTCAAGAGGTATGAAAGAAGACTTACAGTATGTTACCCATATCAGACAATTACCACATCATTTATAGCACACTGGAAGAAAAGTAGAAAAATAGAGGAGTCTGGCTGATTAGTAAAGGTCAATTTTTTTATTTTGTTCCCATTTAATTAATTCATGAGAGCTTATATGGTAAGTATATATTTTATGGTGCTATCACCAATAGCAACCAAATAAATCAAACAAACAGTGAACAGGTAATCATTAATAACAACCATATAAACATGTTAATAATATACCTTGTAAGGTATCACTGAATATATAAATTAGCAAACCTTTGTGTTGTGCAGTCAATTCCAAATGTCTATATAGCACCAATAAAGCTGTAACCGGAGTTTATAAGCTAAAAGTGCCAGTTCAGGTAGATGCTTTAAAATTAATTCCAAACATCTATATAAAAGGTGGATGGTGCTAAGTGTTTTAAGTGAAATAACAGTTCTTATTAAATAACAGTTATTATAAAATAATAAACTTCACAAAATTCCACCTGATGGATGGACCTATTATTTAAATAAAGGTCTGAACTTGCTTGTTTCCCTCCTGTGGGAAGTCTTTTACAGTATATATATATATATATAAACACATTTTAAATAATGGCCATTTTTTCGTTTTATTTAATACAGTGTTTTTTTAAGAGACAGAGAGCACTATGGTTCTGTTATATGTTATTTTTTGAGAGCAACACTCTTCCTAATGGATTGTATCACCAGAGGAACAGAATCTTAAAGACTCCCCACAGCAGGGAAACAAGCAAGTTCAGACCTTAGTTTAAATACTAGGTCCATCCATCCACACAAGGTGGACTTTAAGCTTTAAGAAAGTAGAGAGGATGAAGAAGAGAAGGATGTTACAAGGGCTGGCACACTTTAGACTCTGACATTGCACTTCTGTCAACAAAGATTCACTGACTATAATACATTTGAACCACTATGGTAACTTTGGCTTACTCTGTTAACAAAGTATAAGGATATAATAAAGACAAAGGAGACTGGAGTGAAGCTTCATGCACGAGGTTGCTTTTTCAGTAATCACAAGGATGATCGAGCACCCCTCCCTGCGCCTTACCAGGCCACGTGCCCTCGGCATTGGGATGGTGTCCCCATGCCGATGGGGAGAAGTGCCTCTTCCCCACAACCCTGACCCGGTGGTTGTGGGGGTCTGTGGGCAAGGGGGTTTATTTGCATTGGGGTAGCTCTTTAATTAAGGGGCAACCAGATGCCGTCCCCCCTTGTGAATGAGTAAGGGATACTTGTACCCCTACCCATTCATTAAAGGGTTAAATAAAATGGTCGTCGTGCAGTGGGAATTTTTTTATTGCGGCGGGTCGGTGGGTGCATCATGATTAACGCTGGAGTACATTGATGGAGCCATTTTTTTAAATTAAAGGAATAGTCAAAATTTGGCTCTTTGTTTTTTTTCAATTAAAGGATTTTATCAAAAGTCTGGACTTTTTAATAACTATTTTATTTACCCTTTACAAGTACCCCTTACTCATTCACAAGGGGGGGCGGCATCTGGGTGCCCCCTTAATTAAAGGGTTACCCGGATGCAAATAAGCCCCCTTGCCTACAGACCCCCACAACCCTTCCCCCGCCCCGCACAACCACTGTGTCAGGGTTGTGGGGAAGAGGCCCTTGTCCCCATCGGCATGGGGACACCCTCCCAATGCCGAGGTCACGTGGCCTGGTAAGGTGCAGGGAGGGGGGAGTGCTCGATCGCCCCCCCCCCCCTTTCCTGCCTGGCCAGTGCTCGGATCAAGGGTCTGGTAGGAATGTTAGGGCCTGGTATGGATTTTGGGGGGAATTCACGCTTTTTCTTTCCTCTTCTGTAGACTGTAAAAAAAACTAAACTAAATTTTGACCGGAATACCGCTAACAAATTTTTCCGAAACAAATTCAATTTCGGACCCGAATCCCGAAAAACGAAATAACGCAAAATCCGAGTTTTTTGCCGGTGCACGTGTCTAAAAGGGACCCCCCTAAAAATAAAAAAAAGTGTGTGGGGTTCCCCCAAAAGTCATACCAGTCCTTTTAGGCCTGCTAGGAATTTAAGGAGGAACCCCCATCCCAAAAAATGTGGAAAAAAACGCGGGGTCCACCATAAAATTCCTACCAGACCCTTGATCTGAGCACAGGCCCGCCAGCACAGGAAAGGGAGGGATGCTCGAGCGCCCCCCCCCTCCCTGCGCCATACCAGGCCATGTACCTCCGACATTGGGAGGGTGTTCCATGCCAGTGGTGACAAGGGCCTTTAACCCACAAACCTAACCCAGTGGTTGTGGGGGGTCTGCAGGCAGGGGGGCTTATTTGCATTGGGCGCCCCTTTAATTAAGCAGGCACCCAGATGCTGCCCCCTTTTGAATGTACTCTACACATCCCACCTGAAACCCCCACAGCCTACCTCAGACTCTGCACAGTCCACCTGAGACCCCCCACAGCCCACCTGGGACTCCACACAGCCATTCTAAGATCCACACAGCCTCTGAGACTCTGCACAGCCATCCTAAACTCCACACAGCCCTCCTGAGACCCTGGAGACATCAGGCCACCACCCTGGAGCATTATTTTTATTTATTTAACTAACCTTAAGTCAGACCTTTATTAAAAAGAAAACCTAGGCAGGGGAATAATCGGTCCAGAGCACTGAACTAGGGTTTTTTTTTTGGGGGGGGGGGGGGTGCTAATGAAAGACTTGCCTACTGGGCACCTCATGACACTGCTATGCCTCTACAGCCTGCCATATACTGTAACTTAAGTACTGACTTAAGTACATCATATTTTGCTGCTAAGTGTGAATTGAAAGGATTTTTTCTAAGTCTATTAGGGAAAGGAAATTAAGTAAAGTAATGAGCTGAAGACACCAACACAGCATGATTGTGTCTGCACTTTAACACTCTTTATTTTTCCATTCTTACCCATGTAACAATTATGGCTACCACTGCTTAGTAGACATGTGCACTGCCAAAAAATTTGTTTTGTTTCATTTTAAATTCGGATTTGTGTTATTTCGTTTTTCGGGATTCGGGTGTGAAAGTCAATTCGGATTCGGAATTCGGATTCGGACGAAATTCGGTAGCGGTAGTTCGAACATTCTTTTCATTTTCGTTTCTTATTCGTTTCGTTCGTTCGTTTGCAGCAAAGTGACATTTGAGGGGGAAAAAATGTTTTTCTCCTTCTCTAATGTCACTTTGCTCCAACGAACGAAACAAATAAGAAACGAAAACGAAACGAACGGTCGAACTACCACTACCGAATTTCGGAAATTCAGATTCGTTTGCATTCGTTATGTCTGTAATTCGGAATTCGGATACATCCGAATGTCCGAATTTCCGAAAATTCGTCCGAATTTCGATTCGGAACGAAACGAATCGCACATGTCTACTGCTTAGGTTTGTTATACCTTTAGCCTAAATTGTTTAGTGTATGGTCAGCATTAGTTCTAGCTTGCAGCCTTGAAGAGCATTATACTAATGGGTCTTTCTATAATGAGATGAGAATATTGTCTCAGGGATGCACAGACAAGGTTCTTACCTGGTGATCTATTCTATTTGATTACTGGCTTTTTCAAATAGTATTTATTTCTGACATCACATACAAGACGGGGATCCAGCCCCCTAAATGTGGCAATACAAGTCTTGATTCTATCCTAATGAAAGCATAGCTAGATAAGGATCAGGTCATGGAGGACCACAAAGTGAGCTTCCAAGCATTAGCAGCATTAACACACACACATTTTTCAGCACTGCAACAGGTAAAAATGCTTCTCTCTTCTGTAGAGATCACACTCTGTGTAACCTCTGGTTGATGCTTGATGCTTGATGGTGATAGAGTCATTGGCAAGGGCCAGTTCCATAAGGAGGAAATGGTGGGGAAGGATATACAGTACATCTGGTCAATGGGCTCCACTTAAACATGTGTAACAATATTATCAGCTCCACAATTGTTTAGTGACACATAAAATGCTAAGCGACACCACTTTTAAATATGAACCAGTCAGAGAGAAAACAATTGTTTTCTATGTGTCCTGTTCACACCATAACGTGTTCTGGTTAGAGCTACAAGATCCTCTATGTGCAACTTTTAGGCAGTATGTCATTTTACATTTAGCCCAATGCTTCCTTTTGACACTGAAAACAGTGTCTGCATTTAGATTCTGTGCTTTTATACAGTGCTAAACCACATTTACCTACATCAACAACTGTTACTTATGGCCAGGGGCCTGCTAGGTTCCGAACATACACAAATGGAGAAAAAAAAGTTAAAAACTACAATATTTCGGCATAGAACCACAAAAGTTTGTCAACCTCCATTTTCAGGAAAGACTGTGAATTCTGATTAGGGATGTTCAGATACCAAGTACCGTACTTGCTACAAGTACAAGTACATATACAGGTACTTTTCCAACTCCAAGACTAGACTAGAGAAAAATTAAAAAAGTTAGGAGTCAGCTGTCATTTTTAAGTAGCATACGGAGCTCCTGGGATTTGTGCATCCCTGTCTTAATCTATTATTTGTTTTTTATAAATGTATATTAGGGATGCACCCATACCATTTTTTCAAGTACATGTGACAGTTTTTCTCAAACAATACAGACTAATGATTTCAGGACAGTGGTAGAGCACCAGAGCTGGGTCCCAGCTGCAACCCTGGTAGTTCTTGTGAAAATGCAAAGTATTGGAAATACTGATTTGGACAAATTTATTCATTCATTACTAAACTGTATGTAAATGATAGGTGTGACAAGGCTGCAAACAGTATATATGGCAATCCTAGGAAAAAAACTTATGCTTACATGTTTTGATGTATTCAAAATACCCTTTATTTTAAAGACTTGCATTTTAAATCTGAAAAACGTTTTCAAAATTATTTTTCAGAAAATAATTGAAGATCATAATATCACTTATTTCACAGAGCATCATAAGTAACAAAATAGGAAAATCTGGACAAATGAAATACTGGCTGCGCATTAGCTAATTATGATGCTTATATTTCTGTTGTGAAAAACTCACAGTTTCAGACATACTGTATGAGTCACTCAGTAGGATGCCCTATAACTAACTATGAAGCTATTCATAGTTTCCATTGCCAATTTGTTGAATACCACAAAAAAAGCAAATAACATACCTTAAATCAACATCAAGACAAATAGCCCTGTAAGAAAATATAGCTGTAGCTAAAAACAGCTGCAGACTACAAGATTCTTGTGAAAATAAAAGTTCTAAAAGGTCATTTCTGTCAGCATTTCATTGACATTAGAAGTAGCTGTAGATAATGTATTATATGTTTTCTAATTCAGGTACATGTTACATTTCTTTCAAAAGAAATGAATGCACAAAGGCACGTACCAGGACAACCTTATAGTAGATGTTATGCAATGTTTCAGTGCATCTATAGCCAGAAAGGTTTTTCTTATAGTTTTGACTATAGAAAACGTTTAGAACCTCTGTTAGGTTAGTTTGGGAGATTCACCCTCTTTATCTGTTTTGGGGGCCACTGTTACCCAAGCAGAAAGTGATGGAAAAGGTGCTGGAACAGAAATAGAATTAAAAACTTCCAATGAGGATACCTGTTCCATTCACAACTATCTAAGGGGTGATATCCCCTCACTATGTAGAGATTTCTACATATTTACATTTTGTAGTTTGTGGAGTGATCAAATGTCTGCAGAGTGTTAACTTTAACCCTTTCGCTGCCAAGCCCTCCGGAACATTTTTCAAATCAGCTGGCCAAGCCATTTTTGAATTTTCTGCAATTTTTATGCGCCTCACCCCCCAACCCTGGAGATGTTTTTTATCCCCGTTGTCACAGCCCCTACAAGCGGGGGTGAGCAGCGGGGATCCATGGAGTCACAGATCCCTGCCTGGAGCGGCTCCAGGCAGGGATGAGAGGCTCCAGATGCCGCCAACTTTTCCCATTGGTTTGATTTAGCGGTGCCGGCGGTGGGGGGGGGGCGCCCGGTATTTTTGATAATAGCGGTCATCAGCGGCTTCTGATGACAGCTATTAATTTAAAGGGGACAGTCTGCTGAACAGTTATACTATAAGCTGATGGTCGCTAAAGCGACCATCAGCTTATAGTAGAACTGTAAATGCCAGGTCCGTATGGCATACTGACCTGGCCAGCTGGAAGCACTTTTGTAGGTCCGTATGCCATACGTCCTTGGCAGCGAAAGGGTTAAAGAAATTTGTAGTTTTAATTTGTGTCAGTAAAAAAAAATATCTTGCAAATTTCAGTTAGGCTGTATGAATGCATAGGTATGACTTGTGCTGACCTCACTTCGGTCTTTGGCAGGCCGTTCGCCCTGCTTCGGCTGTCACTTCAGCTCAGTCGAGCCGAAGCATTTGCCTGAACCAAAGGCCTGCTGTACGGACTATTTACAATAGCCCGTACAGCAGCAGAAGGAGGCAGAGCGGCTCAGCCCTCCGCAAGCCCTGCAATTGACAGCTGGGTGTAACCAGTCATGATATCACAGCTCATGACATACCAGGGGATGCTGATCAGTCATTAAACAATAACAACTGGGCGGGGCCGGCTGTAATATCATGGAAGGCTCCGCCCAGTTGTTATTCATTGGCTGGTACTGTCAGGGTACCGTGCACAGGTGTCCCCACACCGCATGCCGGTACCCACGCAGGCAGACCAAATTAGTGTGACCACACTGGATGAGGTTATTGTTACACAGAAAACAGGAAACTACAAACCCCACCAAGACCCACAAGCTAGCACAAACACTGAAATGACAAAAACTCAAATAGAACAAAACACACCTACAGCCAGAAGGAACAGCAAATGGGACAGGGTTCAGGACTGCAAGGCAGGTATCAGGGTTACAGGTTTCAGGGATCAGGACACGGGACTCAGGGGAAGGTGCCAAGATTCAGGAACTGACAAGGAAGGGTTCAGGATAGCATACGGGTAACAAGTTCAGGTTCAGGTTGCAGGGTAAAGGTCACAGGGCTCAGGACACGGGACTCAGTCAGGGGAAGGCGACAAGGTTCTGGGTACACAGGAACTGATCAGATACTGAGTCGACGTCCTGACTGCAGGGAGGTCCTAAATACCCCCCCAGGAAGCACCAGGTGATGGGATGATCCCTGGCAGCTGGGAGCTACCCGCAGGTGAGCACTGGAGCCGCAGATTCCAGCACCACCCAGTGGTGGGCTGATACCTGACAGTTCCTTGCTGTCTGGAGACACCTGCAATTGAGCGCAGGAACTGCAGGTACCAGCTCCAGCGCCCCCTAGAGGCGCTCTGGATCCTGACAGGTACCTGCTAGAAGACTCTAGCAGGTGTCGACCAATAGGAAACAGTTGGGTGGAGCTAGCTGTCACTGCTAGCTCCACCCAATAGTTTTTTCTTTAAAAAAAATTTTTTATTTATTTTTAAATTTTACTATTTATTTTCATTTTTTTAATTTTTTTCAACTTTTTTTTTTACTATTCTGCTCGGTACACGGAGGTACCGAGCAGAATAGCCGAGCCGAATGCTGCTCAGCGGCATTAGGCTATTCACTCACTGCTGTTCGCCCCCTGTGTGAATAGGGATCCAGATGTTGGATCAGCTGAGTCCAAGTCCTTCTGCACTTTGGCTGACACGGCTGAAATCTACTGTACTGAGCCGAAGTGAATAGCTGAACATCGACTTCACTTTGGCAGGGTTATTCACTTGGCTGCCTTCGGCAGCTTTGTGAATAACCCCCTTAGTCTACTTCTTCACCTTAAGGGCTCATGCAAATGCACATAATTTACAGATATTTTCAAGAGGATCTTGCTGGCAGAGGCTGCCAAAAATACTCCATAAAGAATGCACATAATAGTCCATAATGTGCTTCTATTTTTACACTTATAGGTTTGTAAACATCTGAAAAACACTTACATCTGTAAAATTCTTCTTTTATTCTGGTTATATATTAAAATATAATCTTTATTCTTCTGGATTCCTTCTTGCTGCTCTGTTTTTATCTGGCTTAGTTCTGTGTATCTTGTTTAGGCAGAAATGTTTTTTTTTTTACTAAACTAACTTGCGGATCATGTTACGGAGCAGAAGAAGGTGGAGGTAGTTGGCAGAGAAGAGATCCAGGCATTGCTACTGGACACATCCTGTGGTGTCCAAACATCTGACACATGAACTTCTCACCAATAAGTACAGAACCCTTCACACGTTTTCTGAGAAGTTCTTCATTTTCACCGAATGTCTGTTGCTGCCTCTTGACATGCTGCTGCAGATGCTGTGGCCAACACTAGACAGATTCCATCTTGCAGTGGAGTGTGTCTGTTGAGGAGCAACTATGGGTCACCCTCAGGTATGTTGTGAATTCAACATAACCTATATGTATGTATCCATCATCATTTTATAATAGATTATAGTGCACTATAGTTTACAGTGTAGTATAATGTACAGTATAATGCATATTACACTCTGGTATGTAGACCCTAACTCATTGGAATAATGCTTCATTCCTCCTGAAAAGTGTTAAAATAAAATTATCTCATGTATACCTGCATGCTTTTAGTATGTCATATAGCAAGGCAAAGAAAGTGTGAACATAGATACATTATTGCTTATTTTTCAAAGGTATTCTGAAACGGCCTGGCTCGGGAAGATTTGTTGGTACCCCTACGAAAGAATATAAATAATTAAATCATAGTGATATATAAAACTAACTGTTTTCTGTAATTAGTATCATACATGTCTGCAGTCTGCAGTAATCAGTCAGCCAATTTACATGAAGGAAAGTAGTCACTCTTCTGTGTCATTGTCATTGTCATTGTGCACACCACCTTAAACATCGATCAAAGAAAGCAAAGGGGAGAATTGTCTGAGGAGTTCAGAAATAAAAATATATATCAGCATGTGAAAGGTAAAGACCTTCTCCAAGCAGCTTGATACTCCTGTGATTACAGTTGCAAATATTATTACGGCCCATTCGAATGTAGCCAACCTCCCTGGATGTGGCTACAAGAGAAAAATCCATTGAACAGAAGAATAGTTTGAATGGTAGACAAAAAGCCAAGAAAAACTAAAAGCTGAACTCCAAGGTCAAGATGCATGAGTGCCTGATCGGACTATTCTTCACTTTTTAAGTGGCAGCAGGGTTCAAAGGAAGACTCCACTGTTGATAACAAACCATAAAAAAGCAAGACTGGATTTTACTAAAATGTATATTGACAAGCCACAATGCTTCTGGGAGAATGTACTTTACACATGTGACAAAACTGGAGCTTTTTCACAGAAAAGAATGCTATACCGGCTGTGACTGTGGGGCTCAGTTATTTTTTGAGGTTGCTTTGCTGCATCTGAGATGGGATCTGTGCAGCCACAACGACATTTCAAGGCTATCAAGGAATTTTGGAGCCAATTGTACTGCCCAGTGTCAAAAACCTCTGGCTCAGTTGATGATCATGTGTCCAGCATAATGACTTAAAACACACAGCTAAAAGCACCAAGGAATGCCTAAGAACAAAACTTTGTACTATTTTAAAGTGGCCTTCTGTGAGCACTACTATGAATCCTTCTAAACATCTATGGAAGGAGCTGAAACATGCAGCCTGGAGAAGGCACCCTTCAAACTTGAGACATCTGGTGCAGTTTCCTCAAGAAGAGTGGGTCACACTACCTATTGACAGATTCAGAAGTCTCATTAAAATCTACATAAATATCTTTTTTTGCAATGATTGTCTCTGAAGGTTGTGAAAAAAAACCAATGATGGATGCCAATTACTTTTGTCAGTTTCAAATTATTTTTTCGAGGAAGGGTGACAACCAATTTGTTCACATCTGCATGTCTTACTATGTAAGGATTCGTCTAAGTTAGTGTTTGAATTTTAGAGGTTCCTGATGACTGGACAGACCTTCCTGCGACTATAGCACTTTTATCTCCTTGGGGTGACTTCAGTGGACAAGATGGTCCAAGAAGTCTATCTGACACTGAGGGAGGAGCTTCATAGGCTTGTCATGCTGGAGATTACGGAAGAGCTGTGGGAACAGGTGCTGGAGGAAGACGCAGTTTCCCAACTGCATTGGAGCCCAAGACGGCAAGCATATTGCCGGTGCAGACGCTACGTAACTCCGGATCTAAATATTTAAATCATAAGAAATATTTTTCATTTGTACTCCAGGGAATATAGGAAGCCAATCTTTGAGTTCTTGCTATCGATGCAGGGGCCTATGGAAGTGCAGGGGATTCCTGCATATTCACAGAGCCCGCAGTGGGACGAAGGTTGTATGAGGAACATCTAACATCTAAGGATCTCACGTAGGAGGCCACTTGGCTCAGTGGTACCAGGCAGTGGGATGAAGGGAAATATACCTGTGTTCACTTTGAACATCCAATCCCGTGCAAGGGAGTTTAAAAAGTAGGAACTCTAGACTTGTAAATGGGTATAAATAAACATGCAGTAGTGGCATTAACTGAAATTCTAACATTTTTTCACATATAAAACGAGTAACTAAACTTTTCTGGTTCTCTCATACAAAATAAGATTCAATATCTCACTGTATCTTCTCATTATTATTTCTATTTTATTTCATATTTGAAGGGAAAATGCCTTCTGACTGATAAATACATCATTTAAATTCTTCTAATGGTGCAGTTAGAAGAAAAGAGAAATGCATTTTTGAATGTGAATCAGATCTGTATACCTTACCTCTGTTATTATCTCTCTGTAATTTAAACCAACCACCTTGGCCTAATATATAATATATTATTGTAATAAAGCTATTATATCATGACAAACTTTGTTTGTAAACTTTTTTTTCTCAGTCTTCTTTGTTCCTGTTTTCTGGCTGCTGCATCTATGGTAATGAAAAATAAACAATATCCAGACTCAAGAATTGCATTATGAACAGTGTTTGAGCTCATCACTGCCATGATGTAAATTACTGTTGATCTACCTGCAGAAGCTAGGCTAGAACAAACCCCGCACTCCGTTTAGAAGCTGTCATTTCTTTGTCAACATAATTAATAAAGTGGACTCATATATTGTTTCTGTTGTGCTATTCACATGCAAGGACATTTCATCTTCTGTGCTCCCTGAAAAATGTGGTAAATTAAAATGAAGATACCGCTGTGAAATTTAATCTTTTGCTACACTGTGGCTGCCTGTGATTATTTCATTGTGCTACCTTTTAGTTTTGAGTAAGATAAAATGTATAATCAGTTTATGAATAATACAATATCATTAAATAGAGAGGTGCCAGATGGTTCTGCTATGTGCCCATTTCATGTCTAGTCCTATATCTCAGTGTATGCATAAATGGCATGCTGGTGTTAAGCTTGATATTGACACAGTTATATACTTTACTACTGTGGCTTTCATCTGCATCTGTTGATATTCTATTTGGCTAATTTTTAAAATGTATACATTTTGAATGAGTTTAGAGAATATCTGTACTCTTTGTTGAACAGGCCAGGTTAAGATAAATGTACTGTAAATGCATGCTATAACTCTGAAGCTTGTAGATCAAGGCAAAATCGAGGCACTAAAAGCATGTTGATCATAAGTAGGTAAAGTTCAGGTACAGTTGCAAATGAAAAGTATGAACTTTCCAGCTTGAAAGATAACATTTAAAAGTCCCTAATTCCTGGATATTGCCAGTGAACAACAAATGTCATGCATGAGCCTATATTTTACCCACTCTGTAAGCTCTATTTCATGTTCTATTCATATCCAGTCTCTAAACATTTACAGTATTAGATTTGTGCTACAACATGGCCAACAATGCAGCCATCATCTTATTTCCACTGTATCATGCTACCAGAGTGACACTTGGAACCAGGAGCAGGGTGGTTTATATCACTAAAATAACATTTCCAATGGTGATAAATACCAAACAAACCACTCCAGATAAATCTTAGCTTTTGTGCCCATCCACTACGGCTTGGGGCTAGACGGGTTGGTTTTGCTGGCAAATATTTACAAAGAATATGAAGAATTTACTAGACATCTGGAATGTGGAAAACATCTATCTTAATTTATTAAGCAGCACAGGCTACAGATCTTGTGCATTTTACAACTTCTTGAAAAGAAAACGTGCTTGTAAACATGAAACTTATGCCTTTTATTAAACTAATACAGAAGTGTTTGCACAGTCCAGTTTTGTGGTGAATCCTGCATATTCCTGGCACTTATTTGCAGTGGGAAGTAGTAAATCTGTAAAAAATTAGTCAAGGCAACTGAACTTGCTGTATTTTTCTTGAAGACGTTTCACTGGTCATCCAACCAGCTTTCTCAATTCTGAATTAAAAAAGGTGTTGAAATGGTGTGTAAAAAAAAAAGGCCAAATCCTACCTGACAATAGAATTTTAATACTGATGTACAGCAAGATTATAACTAAAATCATAGCAGACAATGTGAATTAAATAGGGCACAGAGCTGTGATTTATGCAGGTATGAATAGAATTTGCCAAATATATGTGTGTAAACTAAATTTATATTTTAGAAAATCTCTATAACATTGCTAGTATAATAATTAGTATTCTTTATTACTAGAGAAGCACCATTTCAGAGCTCCGAAGTACAAAGCATCTTTATTATTTTTTCTGTTGTCTTTATTTTTTGTGCTAAATTGTTTGTGTAGTGAGATGGTGCAGCAAACAATATTTAATCACCCCTCCCCCCAAAAAAAATCTAAAACTATAACCCACCTTGTTATCTAATGGTTCACATATTTATGTGGGTATTGATCCTGTCCGAAGAGCTATCAAATCTAATGAGGGCATTCCTAAGTGATACAGACAAATGTTCTTCTTTGCTTATTGGTCTAATTTTCCAGGCCAAATGAGTGAGCCATTAGAAAGAAGACAGATTGTTTAGTGACACTGGTGTACGTTAAATTACTTCTCCATTCTTTGGTTTGTCATTAAGTGACATACCGAAGAATCTGGCAATGGCTTTTTTTTTGATGGTTCATAAGGTGACTAATATATGATAAATGCTAGGACTTCATTTATAGAAAACCTGCTGTAACCCAGGTTAAACATTACTCTGGACTAATTTAAGGACTGATTTACTAAGGTTATAAGCTTGCCTACCAAGCTGTTGATCTGCAATACAGCAGCATGGAAAATACATGATCAAATCCAGTTTGACTCAAGTCTACATCCTTTTGGTTTTTATATTTTAATTCCAAAGGTCATAGGAGCAGGCAAGCAAGGTTTTTACAACTGAATCTTAATTATTTTCACTCCACACATCATATGCTGCTGGGCTCCAGGCCATAGGAGAGGCTGGAAAAGTAGAGAGGTGGGTGTGGATGTGGGTAGGACTTTAGGGACTAAGAGTGGGGCTGTGAGGAGTAGTTTCTGAGCATAGTGCTTTTGTATGTGTGACTACAATGGGAGATAACAGTAGTGTTGGGTTCGATGTTTGAGTCGAACAAGAGCTTGACTCGAACATAGCTAGTTTGTGTGTTCGGCGAACACACAAACTATCAGGGCGTTCGGTGGGCTGTTTTACCTGCTGAGTGCCCCACAAGGCACTGCCCTTCGCACAGTGCCTTGTGATGCCCTGATTGGCTAAAGTCTTGCACCTGACCACAGGTCAGAAAGACTTTGCCCAATCATGGCACAGTGCACTGAAGAGCCATGATTGGGCAAAGTAATGATGACTTTGCACAATCATTGCACACCTGTCAGGTGCCGTACAACTGTAAACACCGCTAGCTCCATCCAATTGTTTATATTTTTCGGGCATCTGTCAGAATGCCATTCTGCGGTGGTTGTTCATTGCAGCGGACGGGGCGGCGGTTGTCGATTTAAAAAAAATAATATATTTTTATTTCTTTTTTCCTGTTTTATTTTTTATTTGGTTGAGTCGTTGTGGACAATGCTGGACGTCGTGATTTAGTTTACACACATGATTGGTCAGTGATGTTACCCAGGTTCCTTAGCACTGTTTTGCCATTCCAGCAGCACCAGGGGAACTGTAATGTGTAATGAAAGTAGTGACAGGGCAGTATCATAGTTGTGGCAGGTCACTCAGTTGGTGGGTAAGCAGGGCATTGTTTATGGTGATTGGCACTGGATCCACACTTCTGGACAATGTGATTGACATTGGATTTACACTGGAGGACATTTTTGAATGATTTATTTTTAAATAAAGAACATGGTGTGGGGGATTTTATATACTATTTAACATTTCTTGTGGATGAGTAACAAGGGGTATTATGTACCACTTACTCATTCATGTACGAGAAGGGACAGATAGCTGGGGGCGTCCTTATTCTAAGTGGGGTTCTACATTCCAATAAGCCCCCCCCCCAAAGACCTTCACATCCATGGGGCTAAGGATGTTGGGATAAGGCCATTGTCCCCATCAAGATGTGGACAAGGTGGCAAGAAATGGGACAGGCTTGTCTCCCCCCTGCAAGGTACCCTCCAAATGATGAGGGCATGTAGCTTGGTATGGTTCAGGAGGGAGTGCACACTCATTGTACCCCTTTTTAGGCGAGTCAGGCTGCATTCCTGGGCTTGGGTAATGTCAGTGGACCAAACATTGCTTGGTTTGCACATACCTACTTACCAATGTTGAATGGCTAAAGCAAGTCTTGGGATGTTCGATGCCTTGAAAATGGTGCCATTGTAATGAAAAGAAAAGCAGATAAAAGAATTTTCATGGAGAGCTTTGCAATGTTTTTTTCTACAGTGGTACCTCGGTTCACAAACTTAATTCGTTCCAAGATTCTGGTCGTGAACCGAAATGGTCGTGAACCAAATCAAACTGTGATCAGACCGCAATCTCGACTAGAGGAAGCCATGACCAGTGTCAGAGCAGGGAAGATGTCTGTGGTTGTGTTTGGAAACCTGATGCGGAGTTCGCGAACGGAAGCAACATTTTGCTGAACTTTTTGTTCGTGAACCGAAGCGTTCGTGATGCAAGGTACCAATATATTTAATATATATAAAGTTTGTTCTCACCAGCCGCTTTTGGCTCTATTGGCCAATGCAAGGACAAAGCCTTGTATTTCCTATGGTTGCAGTGTGCTTTGCAGGTGAGCAGTAGAGATAAGCCTAGGCTTGGTACAACCAATTTCACCTAAATTTGCCTAATCCTGCTAGAATTAAAGGAAAGGAATGTAACTCCCTTCTATCAACCTTTATATGTGGTTGGCTTGGGTTATTTTACATCCATATGTTTTGTACTATAATATTATACCAGCCTCTATATATTTTGATTTGCAAAATGCATGAATGACATGTATCTAAACATGTGGTGCCAACATGTAGCCAAGGGGCCACATGTGGCAATAATCATGCAGGCATGGAGACCCCTTCACACATTAGTATGCATTTTCTTTACGTAGGTACTTACTCAGGCCAGTGAAGTAGAAGTGTTTATTAGACCAAGTTCTAGTGGTTAAATGGCTTGATTTATTTCTTTCACACTATTTTTCATCCCCCTTTTTTTAATTTCCTCTAACCTTTTATAGTGCATTTAGCTGACAGTACTATCAAATAGTAAATTTAAGAGGGCAGTACGAAGTACAAATACAGAAGCATTAATCTGTAAAGGGGCTGTAATAGCGGTGAGCAGTGAGTCTCACGTAATGTGTCTCCCATCTATGACTGTCTTGCGAAGCATGTCCCAAGTCTCCGCAGTCTCAGGCCAACTTGTGCAGCATGTCTGCATTTTTTGACCATCCTTTGTGCATGTCTGAAATTTTTTACCATCTCCTGTTGCATATATGCAGTCTTTGACAGCTTTCTGTAGCATTATATTTCCTGAATATTATGTGCGGCCCTTTAGAGATGTCAGGAGCTGCACTTCAGAAAAAACATATAAACTGCGCTCTCGGATGGGCAACAAATTAGCTTAGAGGTGCGTGTGCAGCCCTGGAAAACAGGAGGAGAACCTGTGGATTGTAAATATTCAAAAAACCAAGAAAGGGCGCAGAGAACACTGGCTAGTTAACAAAGTAGTGATGAAAAACTGAAGGTGGTGGCACTTACGTGTGAATGCCAGGATCTGGAGATGGACGGCCGGTATGGAGGATCGGGGCACTCTTGGTGTGGTGTCCGACTGTGATCGATGTATTAATCCAAGAGGTATATCCACGGGAGAGTGTAGATGAGAAGAGGGGACTTCGTCTGAAGTGCCGTGAGGGGTCTGTGCGGTGTGGGAGAGAGGCAGGGGGATCGCTGTGTTATCGGCAATAGGCAGCGGGCAATGGACGGGGCTGTAACAGCCGCAGCTGTGTGTGTCTCAGCGAGCGGTAACTGTCAGATCTGCTGGGGACCATGTGCAGAAGCAGCTGGCAGAAGCCGCAAGTCGAATCCAATGACGTGTTGGAGAGGGATCATTCAGACAGGAACCGGGTGTTGGATAGGGCTGTGGCAGCCGTGGCCGCGTGTGTCAACGAGCCGTCTCTGTCGGGTCTGCTGGGGACAGTCAGACGCCGGGGCTCGAGTTGATGGTGGAGTGGAGGGGGATCCAAGAGCGGACGAGAGCGACGCGTTTCGAGGTCTTGCCTCTTTTTCAAGCTCGGGTAAAACAGTCTTTTTTGAATAAACAGGGTTTTTTGAATATTCAGGAGCTGCACTTGAGGCCCTCTATATCAAGAAAGTTGACCACCACTGATTTAAAACATAGCTAGTTTTATAATGATGAGCATCAAAGTACTGGTGCATAAAACACAAAAACATTCAAATAAATCAAAATGGAAATCTTACATAAACGGGTTGAGATTTGACCTGGTTTTAATGCTTTATGTTTAAAAAGTGCCATGATTACACTGCCACACTTGATATCGCGCTGCGTATTACTGTGGCTAGCAATGACTCCATCTCGTCTCATGTTAGTAAAATATTGCAAAACACCATCATTTACAAAAAAACATTACAGAATCAATGCACACAGTGTGCACCTTACAGCTCCAGCTAAATGTCAACACTGTCTAATCATTAACTTGGACATGTTAAGTGTAGCTGTTCTCAATCGGTCTGTGCCAGGGTCTAGCGCCCTTCATTACTTGTCCCATTATTTGTAGCAGTAGATAAATTATGCATTACCTAATTTTGTTGGAAAAACAAAAGATGTGCAGGGTAACTCTAAAATTCAGAGGCTAGAATTATAGAGAAGTTGAAGTTGTCAAATAATTTAATGACATACTTTGGTAACAGGACATGATTCAATAATAGAGGAGGATGGAAAGGTGATATAGTTTGATATAAAGGTAATTTATAAAAGGTATACTCAGGAACAGGGGAAGGACATCCAGGCAGTTCTTCCAAGTGCAATATCTAAAAAAAGAAAAAGAAAAAAATAACCAAACACAGGGATGCCCTACTTGCAAAATATGTTTTTGTATGTGCACTCAGGATGAAACTGGGATGATGTCTTTAGGGATTTATTAAAGAGCATCATCCTTACTTTCAATGATAGTCCCCCCTCCCAATGCCTACCATAAGAAAAAACCTTTATAAAGCTAATAAAAGCCAGCAACCATCAGCATTTATTGTATGCAGGCTGGAAGGACATGGCCAAACATGATTGCAGACCATAATGAGCCAGCAGAGATCCTTCAATATTGGTTATGTTAAAGAATTTATTTGCTTAGTCATACCTTTCTATAGCTATGTGGTTCTGGCCACCTTTCTCAGGCTTCACACTTCAACATGTATGCTGCTGGGCACACCTGAGAATGAGTACATGCACATAAGCATCCACCAAAGGCAACTACTATAACAGTATTTAAGCAGTGGTTATAGAGCCTAAATTAGTACCCATACTTTTGAGTTACTCCAAAAAGAGTTGAAGTCTCCCGTTTGCTCTATAAATAGAACTTTCCTTTTTCCAATCTTTTTGTAAGGTTTAAGGTACATATAGATAGAAAAAAGCAATCACAACATTTTGGTACAGCAAAAAATAAAATGCTGGTATAATTGTTGGATATTAGGTTGAATATGAAAACATCCATTTGATTGCCTTCTACACCCATGTATGTGTGGGATAACAAAGCAGCTAAGCAGAAGAGAGCTACAGCAAACATACTTTGAATATATATTATTCCTTGTGTACCTACAGTATTTCGTAAAAATGTACCAGTAATCGTGTACTTTCGTCACATATTAGTCGATAAGTATGGAGACTCAAAAAAGTCAAGAAATAAATAGTCTGCAAACTGAGAATGTATTGTTCAAGAATAGCATTATAATAAGAGAGAGGGTTAGGGATAAGAGAGGAGAGTAGGGGAAATAAGGGTGAGTTTGGGAGAGTTGAGGCATGTGGGGGGGAGAAAGAATTACCTTCTCCTCCTCATCACTGACCATTGAGTAGGAAGCCTAGAAATGTCGACTTCAAACTGAGCATAGTTAACTCATGCTTTCCACAACATGAGGAGCCTATTATTTAATCTTAATTTTATGACACTGGCTAATTTAAACAAGAGTGAAATGTTGTGATGAAGTGAAACGACAATATAATTATGTTGTATGATGCTAGTTTTAATATACTTTAAATATGTTTTTTTGTTCATTTGCACTGCAATTTGCATGTTAATAAAGGAACCACTTTGATTTTGATTTTGTACCAATGATGTAGATTAGGTATCAACGATTTTCACATTTTAACTGCACAATATGCTAGTATACTAGTATACTCTCTAAAAACAATCTTTCAACTGACTAATAGCTCATAAGATGTGCTTTCACTGCTGCCCTAGCACCTTTGTGCTTCAAAGAAAAACGGGCCCAAAATAGTACAAAATATATTTTCTCATAATTAACTGGTATATTTCATTCATAAGTATGAAGCCCCACCACTAAAAAGAAAACCCCAAATAAGTTCTTCTACTGCTGATATTCACAACAGTAACACATATGTGTGCTTTATTTGTTGTTTGTAACTTTAGTAGGTCCCAGAAACAATAGTTCCCTTTTTCATCCTTCCTAAACATGATGGCTTGCTATAACATATTGGTATGTTTAAGTCTATATTTTCAAGTTTTTACTGTAGGAACTCGGAGCACATAAAAAAGGAGGTAGAGAAGGGAAGGAAAAAATGATCATCAAGAATGCTTTTCAACATTTAAGTTGTACTTTTTAAATTCAAAAAGTAATAACATAGATATAAAGAATTAATTAATCACATTGGCAATATAAACATACACAATTTTATCCTGCTGGTGCTAGGTTGAAGTGCAAAATTCACCATTTTTGGTTAGGGCTATTTGTCCCCCATGACCATAAAAGGAGGGGAGGGAATCTCCAATGTTCAATGTAATACACTTTCAAACCTGCTCTCACTTTTGTGGGAAACCCCAAAAGCTGAAATACAAAACACAAAGCTGAAAAAAAAAAAACTTTTAAAAAATACAGTTTTTAAAGGAGCAGTGATTTTAACATCACTTAAAGGGTAACAATAAAAATGAAAAATTCATTTAAATATCATGCCTGGGGGGTCCCCTTAAACTGCCTGTAAAGTAGTGCATATGTATGATGTATAGAACCTGCTGCAGCAAAACTGACATTTCTAAAGAAAAAAATGACTTTTTTGTTCAAAGCGTGCGGTTTCCCCTCCTAAACAATACCAGACCTTTTAGGTCTGGTAGGAATTTTAGGAGGGACCCCATTAAAAAAAAGCATGGGGTTCCCCCCAAAAGTCATACCAGACCCTTAAGGTCTGGTAGGAATTTTAAGAGGGACTCTATGTAAAAAAAAACAAGTGTGTGGGGTTCCTCCTTAAAGTCATGCCAGACCCTTAAGGTCTGGTAGGAATTTTAAGGTGGAACGCCACCTCCAAAAATGGGGGGACACAACGTGGGGTCCCCCCCTAAAAGTTCCAACAAAGGATTTTTGACAAGTCCTTTATTAAACCCCCCCCCCAAAAAAAAATTGATCCATCAACATAATCCAGGGTCAATCACGATGTCCAGCTTTATCCACGACGACGACTCGCCAAAATAAAAAATAAAACAATAAAAAATAAATAGAAATAATAATAATTAAAAAAGACAACTGCAGTCCCTACCGCTGCGACGAACACCTGCCGCAGAATGGCATTTTGACAGATGACGGCAATTTATAAACAATCGGACGGAGCTAGCAGTGACAGCTAGCTCTGCCCAACTGTTTACAGTTGTAACAGGTGAGTCATGATTGGGCAGAGTCATCATGACTTTGCCCAATCATGGCTCTCACAGTTCTCTGTGCACTGATTGGTGCAAGGCTTTAGCTAATCAGGGCTCTCCAATGCACACAGTGCATTGCGGGGCATTCAGCGGGCGAACAGCCCGCCAAACGCCCTGATAGTTCAGCCAACACACAAACTAGCAATGTTCAAGTCGAACTCACATTCAGCTCGAACATCGAGCCCAACCCTATTCCAGACACAGGCTTGCCTTGCACACTTTGGTCTAGGTCCTAACTCCAGGAAATGTATAACTTTACTTTAAGTGAACCCTAATCAATATTTTAGTTAATGGTCTGCTCTCTAGCTTTTTTACATTATATACAGGCACGCAACAAAAATTATGATGACTGAACCCCTTGCCCTTAAGATCTGGCAGATGTAGGATTACAATAGTAATTCTTACAATGGGAAAACTGAACATATAGGCTCTAGGCTGATAATTTTTGCTCCTCCATGTCACCAGTACCCCTCTCCAATATTTGCAATTAATACCACAGAGCAATTTGATGAGTACGCCAGTCTTAAATTAATTGGTAAAAACAGGCCTTATGCATCTATGCACTAAATCTTTCACTGACATGCATTCCCTCTCCTCTTTAAAACTTGTTCCTTCGTCAAATATTAGGATATTATCATTATTAGGACCCCTCTGCAGCCCTTCATGATAACATCATCATTCTGGAACAACTGATGAAAAACAAACCACTAGGTCTAAATTACCCCTTTCTGTAGCAGGCTGAATTAATTTAATCAAGATGCTTCTTAAGTGTTTGCACATTGCATTATTTGGATGGTAGTTAACAATATAGAATCAAGTAATTGCACTCACATAAGTACAGAAAATGGCACCATGTCACAGTGTTTTCATCTGCCTGTCATGGCCAACGATCGGGCAGGTGATTGCAAACCAGTAACAGCAGTGGATAGCATGGTACTGAGAACAGCTTGACTGATGGTGACTGGAATACAGTATGTGCTCTTCACATCTATTTCACCAGCAGTTATTAGCTGACTGATTAAATTGTACATTACCCAGATTTAGTTAACCCCAGTTTGTCTCAATAAAATTGATTATATGGCTACCTCCATATGTAACATTGAACCCGAACCCAAACCCATGCCAAATTTACTCATGTCTTTGTCTTTAATCCAGTCATAGCTAATTTTTGTATATTATTATGGTGATTCTGCGCTGGATCAGTGAAGTGCAAAAAATGTAAGTATAAATGCTGAAATAAATAATTTGAGCCAGCTCCCAGGCACTATAGTAAATGTGAAATTTGGGAATATGCCGCGCCCACAAAAATCAATGTGTAGGTGTTAAAATGAACTGTGATTAGATCGTGAATTATACAGTAAACAAGTGTAAATAATGTATCAACCATACATATAAAATCCCATCATGACAAAACATATAAATTGTAAATAAATCTTAAATTATATATGTGTTATAAAACATTCCACAATCCATAAAGTTTTTTGTTGTGATTTAAAGTTCGTATTTAAAAAGCCATGATGCCCTGGATCATTAATCCCACAGGGTCTGTGAAAACGAATCAGTATTAGTGACGAGCTACCGTGAAAAAAATGTTGATAGTCAGTGAAATGTGTTCGTAAAAAATATATAATAAAAAAATATATATGAAGAAGTATGTTCCGTAGACTTATGTTGGGGATACGGGTCGGTGCCACAGATATCCCCTCAAAGAGTGCACTCACCGTAGGATTATTGCGGTCTGATTATGTTCAGTATTTTTGAATGTCAAAGCGGTACATTGTTTTGCATGGAAATTTGTTGTTTTATATTGTAGGCCTGTAATTCTTAGGAATAACGCACTTAAATCTGTCCAAACAAGTCTGGTAGACATCCCGGGTATGATAAAGTTTGAAAAACGAAATCATAAATTATAATATAATACATAATTATAAACAATTATAAAAAAGAATAATATAATAATAATACATTTAATTCAATAATGTAATCAAACCAAAAACACTGAAATTTGTCCAAACAAGGGTGCAATATTACTAGCCACTGTAATACTAGACACTGCATATTGGTTTAGTAACATCCCTGGTATGAAACATTTTGAAACATGGGACTGCACAAAGTCCGAAGTCACAATCAGGACAATGGAACATGGTTTCCTTTCTGATTTTTTTTCCACTGTCATCTCGCTTCGATCAACAAACCACGCACATAACTTGTAGGTGCTGACTTTTTCTCGGTTGGTGGGGTGTAGTCCATGAAGTGACGACCAGTCAGGCGTTCCAGGTTGACAACACCAACAGCACGACGTCCAGCTCTATTCACAGCCATTGATGGTGTTTGGTGGTTCACAAAGATACGTTCGGCAACTTTCCAAATGAAGTCAGAATGAATCACCGGCTTGTCACTCTTTTTTTTAGCAGAATGTAGGCATTCCACAAGCAATGATCAAGAAGATGCCTGGAGATCTTTTGTAGTACTTCTTTTGCTGTTTCCTCATTGCCGCGTAGAATGTCATTGCTTGGTCGGCTCTGTCGACACCTCCCATGGTATTATTGTAGTCAATCACTACTTGTGGCTTCATGATTTATTTCCCAACTTTTGTGCGTACCATAACAGTGGAGGCAATATGAACTGTACTCATTAGGCCATCATTTTGCCTTTCTGCCAGGCAACCATTTCTCCAGTCTTCAGCTTCTTATTGCCAAACATTGGCGGCATGTCACGCCGATTAGCCCTAACGGTTCCATAGGCATCTGTTTTGTTTTGCAACTCATAAAGTTCAGGAGACGTATAAACGTTGTCCATTGTTACACAATAGTCCTGATTTAGCAATGGCTCAATGAGTGAAAGAATGGAAGATGTTGCCTTTCCATAGTTGCTATATTTTGGATTGAATTTTGTTCCCTTTCCAGTGTATATCACTGAATTCCAAATGTAGCCAGTTGACGATTCGCATAGCATGTAGGATTGTACGCCAAATCGTGCTCTCTTTGATGCAATGTATTGTACCCAGCTGTGCCTTCCCTGTGTTTCTTTTATTGTTGCTCTACTCAGGAAACAATTTAATTGACTTCTCTACATATTTGTGATTATTATATATAGTGATTCATGTCTGCACCTTGTTTCAATGTATGCATACAATAAACAGAGCGATAAACATGCACTTTGCCATATGTGTAATGAGTGGATTAGACATAGACCATCCTGAATATTGAACTCAGAGGTTTAAGGTTGGCTGAGGGTTGTCAAATTTTTTTAACTAGTATTAACACATGTTCATTAATTACATCTACAGCTTAAAATACATAATTACACAAGTAATACAATCATATATATGATGTTGCATTTCCAACACCCCTTCGCAACAGCATATGCATTGCTATATGACGTTTAGCTTCTCTCGAAGGAAACTGTGACGATCCTTTGGCAATGGCTTGGTGAGTGCATCCGCAGTCATTTCTTCTGATGAGCAATATTGAATGTCGATAATAGCTTGCTCTTGAGTGTCCCTAAGCAAATGATACTTCACGTCAATGTGCTTGGTTCTTTAGGTTTTAACTTTAGGTTAGCTTTAACTTTAGGTTTTAAATTTAGGTTAGATAGACTACTACATGTAGTAATCAAGTTCAATAATCTTGGCAGAGACAACTCAGGGTTTAAGGTTTATGATATGTTGTCCATGAAGAGACTAACTTTAACCTATACCACACCTTAAAGCATAAAATATCCTGTTTTGATTGTATGCATATGGACAGTGGCTCTATAGGTAAGGCAAAAAGAAGAGGCAAAGGACATTCTTGCCCATTGCCTTGTCCAATGGGGATTGATTGGGGAGTTGGCATAACAGGGTTAAAGTAGACCTATACCCTGACTGGAAGACATTTAGCTTGCTAAAGTATTGCATATCATAACAATTACTATGGGGTTTTTCATAAAATACTGATTTCAGCTTTTTGGCATTTCATTGCTCTTCATCATTTCCAGCCTCTTTCATCAACTTCCTGTCTAGATGCATTAGACTTTCTGATAGTGGCAAAAGTGTATCATGTCTACATAATGAATGTCGGCATGGACACTTGCCATCTCCACCAGGGCAACATGTGACAGGATGACAATACAGGAGCACAATTATCACCCCATAAAAGAAAGTACCTTAACAAGGACCATTATGACAGGATCACCAGGTATTATTTTAAGGATAGCTGCACATTTTTTTTAGCAATAAGATTTAATTGAAAAGTATATAGCGAGTTTACAACAAATAGTCATACAGTAACTTTCCAAAGTAATCAATGAGACATTAAAGCGATTAGATGTTATACCTTTTAAGAGGGAGGGTCTCCACCACAATGAAACCATCCTTGTTTAGTCAAGATAACCTAATGACATTTCTTCAAAGAGTAAAATACTACATAAAACTACTGAGGGCATCATTAATGATGACGCCGACCATAACTTATGGTCTATCAATTAACTATATAATTAACTAAACAGAGCATTACATTTTCAAAATATAAACTATATATCGTTCTCACAGCGTAACTGGGACCTGTTAGGGCAATTGGTAGCAGTAAAGGGTCTAGGTTGGCAAATGTGTTAGGTCTTTTCTAAGTCTATCCGGTGATCATATCCGGTTGTGGCCAGAATAAATGAGCGCAAATCATTCGTGTGGTGAACAGAGATATCTTTTTGAATAAAGTCGTCCCATTCCGAAACGTTTTTAGCCCGAACAGTATTACAGTTGAGCACATCTAACAGGTCCATAGAAAAGAATGTAAAGAGCATATGTTTCAAGTTAGATAATTGTGGCAAGTCACTGATTATCCAGTTTTGTAGTATACATTTTTTTGCTCCGAGCAGGCAAAAATGTTCCCAGCGGTTTAGAGGGGATTGCCGAGATACGTGTGGTTCAGGTAAGGAGTGGAACAGACAGAGCAAGGGGTGAATGTTTCTGTGATTGCCCGTGATGGAGCCCATATAGGACAGTGTTTGCATCCAGAAATCATTAATGATCGGGCAGGTCCAGAAAAGATGTGTGATATCAGGGAGGTGTGCGGCACATTTAGGGCATGCGGTAAGTCTGTCAGTGTCCAAGGATTTAGGTACAAAATTGAATGCGTAATAGGCTCTGTGGATCAGTTTAAATTGTATTTCCCTCCAAATTTCACAAGTGATGGATTTACGCACTCCAAGCCATCCTGCGGTAAGGATTTCCTGAGCTTCAGCCGGAGGAATATGTAGAAAGTGTGCCCATTGTACCATGTTGTTAGGGATTGAGCAATCAACAATATTATCGTGATCCCTAAGGATGCTATATAAGTGTGATAGGGTAAGAAAGTCTCTCTGTGACACAGGCGATGGAATCTTTCGGATGGCGATAGATGTGTGGGTATCTGCTCGATGGCAAATTCCCTAAGGTCCTGGATTCTTTTGAAATGATTCTTAGTGAAGTGTCTCGGGACGCTATGTTCTATGTCGCCCCTTTCTATGAGTCTTCTGTGATCCCCTATTCTCGCCCGCAGCGGACGTATGGTCCTACCCACATATAGCAGCCCACAGGGGCAAGTGAGCCCATATATCACATGGTCGTGGGAACAGGTGATGAACTGGTTTATCTGGTATATTTTATTGAGGTGATCTGAGAAGCTCATTTGTCCATGTTGTATGAATTGACATGTGAGGCACCTAGGCTTTTTGCATTGAAAGACGCCTATCCTGTTATCGAAGAGAAAGCTTTTTGTAGGGATGTTGGGAGCCTGAAATGCACGGCTCGGCCCGACTTTGTTTTTCACGTTACGGGCTTTTCTGAAATTGATTGATGGCTTAGGTGGTAGACTGGGGCCCAATTTGGGATCTTTTTGCAGGATGTGCCAATGTTTGTTGATTGCTTTCTGAATTCCTTTGTAGCTATTATTGAAGGCAGTGATGAATCTGATATCGTTAGTGTTGTTAGTTATCGTATCGCCGTCCCTCTCTGTATCCAGTGTTGGTGGCTGGTCCAGATATTTTGTGAACGCCTTGGTGATGAGTTCCTCCGGATAGTCCTTGTCCCTAAATTTCTCAAAAAGCAATTGACTGGAGGTGGAGTAGTCCGTTTTGTGTGTACAATTCCTTCTTAACCGACAGAACTGACTCTTCGGTATATTGTCCTTCCAGCGGGGGTGATGGCAACTATTGTAATGCAGATAAGAGTTCCCCCCGGTGGGTTTCACGTGGTTGCTGGTGACGATGTTTTGTCCTATCGAGTGGAGTTCTAGATCGAGAAACACGAGTCTCGTCTTGCTAACTTCATGGGTGAAAGACAGGCCAAACTTGTTGTTATTGCAGTGCGACACGAAGTCCGCTACACTCTCTGGTGGACCATCCCAAATTATAACGATATCATCGATATATCTGCCATAAAAGATGAGTTTGTTGTCATGGGGATTATTGGCCCAGATGTGTAGCGCTTCCCAGTGTCCCATCGTCAAATTAGCGTAGCTTGGGGCGTAGTTCGCCCCCATGGCAGTTCCCTGGGTTTGAAGGTAGAATTTACCCAAAAAGGAAAAATAATTGTGCGTTAGCGTAAAATTTGTGCAGTCTAGAAGGAACTGGGCCTGGTGAAAGTTGATTGAAGATTGGCCTAGAAAAAATTGTAGGGCATTGAGGCCCACTTTATGGGGAATGGAAGTGTATAGAGAACTTACATCAAGGGAGACCCAGCTGTATGTGGGGTCCCAGGTGTACGTGGACAAAATGTTGATGAGATGGCTGGAATCTTTGATATAGGATGGTAATGAGAGGACGAGGACTATCGGTTGCAAAAAATGATCAATATATTTGGAGAGACCACTGGTTAAGCTGTCGGTGCTGGCGATGATGGGTCGTCCAGGGGGATTTTGACTATCTTTGTGAATCTTTGGTAAATGATAGAAGTAGGGTGTGCTGGGATGTTTTTGTTGTAGAAAGTTTTTTTCTTTTTTGTTGATAATGCCTTTTTCAAGGGCTGGACCCACTAGTTCTTCCAATTCTGAGGTAAACGCAGGTAAGGGGTCTGTGGGGAGGGGTTTATATGTGATGGGATCTGACAACAGTCTGCGGGCCTCTTGGATATAGATAGGGCGATCTTGGATTATAATCCCTCCTCCCTTGTTGGCTTGTTTGATTACAATTTCTTGATTGGATTCTAGGTCTTTTAATGCCCTGCTCTCTGTTGAGGTGAGATTGTGATGGTGCCTAGCTTTGGTGCATGTTTCTAGGAGGTCCGCATAGACCACATGATAGAATGTGTCTATGAATGGGCCCTTGGAGTGTAACGGAAAGAAGGTGGATTTTGGTCTAAAGGAGGTTTGGATAATGTCGGGATTTAAAAAGTGCTCAAGATCAAACTCCAAACAGGAATTATGATCCGCCAAATCATAGAGTATTTGTAACACATCCCCATCTTTCTCATCAAAGAAGTCTGCCACTGTCACTAATACTGGAGGGATCATGGGGGAAAGGACACTGGTAGGAACTGCTGTGGTAATGTTGGCATAATGTCTCCGGAGGGTCAGTAATGTGAGGTTTGGAACATCCAGTCTCTTACGTGTCGGAAAAGGCAAGCCAAGTTATATAAACGAACATTGGGTAAGTTGATGCCTAACTGTAAATTGGGTTTATATAGTTTATGAGAGGCTATTCTGTGTTTTTACCTCTCCAAATAAATTTGAGGAAGTTACTTGTGAGGCTTTTGATGTCTTTGTGTTTAAACAGAATAGGCAACATTTGCATAGGATATAGCAGACGTGGGAAGCTAATCATTCTTATGAGATGTCCCCTGCCCAAAAGGGACAGTGGAAGATCTTTCCATTTCTGCAGATCCGCGGCTATAGATTGAAAGATTGGATATATATTCAATGAGTATAAGTTCGTTGCAGACGGGGGAATATGAATACCCAGATATGTGATATAATTGGTCTTTAATTGCACTCCATAATGTTTGATCCAATGGGAATCGGCCTTTGGGCAACTGCTGCTGCACATTTTGAATTGCAGATTAACATGGTAAACCTTATATGAGATTTTAGTGATTGTGTTTGGATCTACTTTAGTTATATTGATTGATTGTGGAGTTGCTTTGCATAGTTACATAGTTACATAGTATTTGAGGTTGAATAAAGACATTAGTCCATCAAGTCCAACCTATTAGGAATGATTAGTATCAATTTGCGATTGATTGTTCATTCATGTTGGTTATCACTCCGATACTATTGTGTTTCTTCTCTCATTGCATGATCTGTATGTATGCAGGTAAAACTTTTCAATAAAAAAATACATGCTAAAAAAAAAAAGTAGAACTGAAGCCAGCATTTTTTTAGTTTTGGATAGTGCAAGGGTGGGTCATGACTCCTATCACCTTTCTTTTTTTGCCCTGTGTGCCCCAATGAGGAGATTTCCCTTCAATCCCTATCCAATAACCACAACAGGAATTAGAGGAAATACTTCCAAAGTGAGGGAAATTGCTTGTGGTCAGCAGGGTCTCTAGAAATAGTGCCTCATTGGAAAATGTCTAATATATTCCTGTTCTGGTGACTTCTGGTGAAAATGATCCGAAGGACAAATAGAGAGGGTGATTCTTCCATAAACGAGGTCACAGACAGCAAATTAAAAAAAATTAAAATAAAAACCATATTCTAATTTCTCTCCACTCTATCAAAAACTAAAAAAATGTTTTGGCTTCAGTTTCACTTTAGGTAAAACTTAAATGTCTCATTCATAGTTGGGATTCTTAATCCCTGTATATTTTTTGATACTTAACTTCTTACATTGTCTTAGGCCTTGTGCAAGCTCATATTATATTCCCTACATTTTTCCAACATCATACATAACAAGAAAATCAAATGTGGGGTTGATCTGTTACTATGAAAATAATACTCATATTCTCCCACAAGCCAATGAACAGGACTATGCATGTCCAAAGTTAATAACGGAAGTGCACAAGTCCATGGTTATAATTCCCCATTTCAAAGCCAACGCTTACAGGGTAATTCACAAAAGGGTAAAAAGTGTGGAGAAGGCAGGAGACGTAAACAATCTAGGACAACATAGCCGATTTGGAAAAATTCTCCTATTCACGTCACTTTCCGGTTCTGCTATGTTGTCCTAGATTGTTCACTTCTCCTGTCTTCTCCAAACTCTTCACCCTTTTGTGAATAGCACTGTTAGTTTTGCAGTTGTCCATAAGCAGGAATTTTAGAATTACTCCTATTTAATGGTGGCTATTTTTCCAAATTGCACCTTATTTAGATTTAGAGTAAGCAAATACAATAGGTAAACATTGTAACCGTGATATACAGTATGCATGACATATTTAATTTGAACCAACCCCAGTTATAATGCAATACATAAAATAACAATAACATACAATTATATTTTGGATGGTATTTATGATTCTCAAAATATGATATGCTTGTGATTGAACACATCATAAACAGCTGGTAACTGTTATATTGGTTTTTAAAAAATATTACACAGTATATGTAATCAGGGAAATCATTTTTAATACACATTGTTGATTTAGGGCCCATTCACACAAATTGCAGTGCATTCTAGAGCGGTAGCTGCTGGAACGCACAGCAATCGCTCATTAACTCCCTCCGTTCTGGATGCGTGGCAAAACATTGCCTGCGTTCTGGTCCAGTTGGAATGCAAAAAATAGAGCATGCACCATTTTCTTGTGCTCAAATTGCACCGGAACGCAGGCAATGTTTGGTCGTGCATCTGATCGCTCTGTGGGCAGGGGGAGTGGCTGCAGTGCTATTGAATTAAATGCAACACCTCCCACCGCAGAACAAAGGGGGGAGTTTAGTGTGCGATTGCTGTGCATTCCAGCAGCTACCGCTCTGGAATGCACCACAATTGGTGTGAATGTGCCCTTAGTTTTATAAAGTAGATGTTCTAACTTGTCAGGGTATTTCTATATAAAATTACAAAAACTGATGAACTATGACTTGTACAGAAACTAAATCAAACTTTTCTGTACAAGGGTCCAGAAGTCTGTGCTGGACAGATAAGTTAATCAACCAAAATAGCCTATTGTGTACAAATTAAGCAAGAACTAAAACGTAGGGTCTGTGCCAACAGGTTTTTGTAGGCTTCAAATGGGTTTTGCATCCCTATACAAGTCCATGGGAATTTAAAAACCATTTGAAATTGGTCAAATGCAAGTCAGAAGGAGATTTACTGCAGGTAAAATGCATCTGCCAATGCATTCAGAATGATCTTAGAAGCATCTCAAATTGTCAAACTGATGTAATCGACACAAGCACAAAGACTTTTTTTGACAAATGGCAGTTTTATAAATAATAATTTTTTTTAATTCTTCATTATTTTCTGCAATCTTAGTGCTGCTGATCTTCTGCAGCCTTTTTTTAAGCAATTTCCTGTCTGTAGACATGCACTGGCTAACAATGGCTGCATGGAATTTCTTGGCATGAAGCGCTGCCAGAAGCATTGGACAACAGAACTTTTGGCGGGAGACTGCTATAAAAGGACTCTCCATCGCTGAAGGGCATGAAGATGGTAGGGTACCCCACTCAAAGCAGCCATCCACTGTTGACAGCATAATGGGGAGTGTTGCATGCTCACCACTCCTCTGCTGGGATACCAGCTTGCATGAATGGTGTGTTAGAGTTGGTTAGTTCTCAGAGTGGGACTTGTTTTTTTTCCTTGTTTACATAACTTGTTTTCTTTAATTAACCATGTACCTATTTTGAAAACACTGCTTTAACACTCTCCATTGAGAATCATTGTAATCATTGTATTTTCAATAGAAAAACAACTTAACCAGGCAAACTTTAGTTACAAACAGGTTGAAGGAAGGTGTCATTCACACTTTTTTATATTAGGGTAAATATTACAGTAAAGACCTTTACCTATTGTAGAACAAATATTTCTAAATTACATAGAATTTAATTTATGTTAGGATAATTATTGGAAAATTTTCACTTATTTGGCTTGATACATAAGATGGTTATTCACCAACGAGATTATCCACTGAGAATGGTTGTTTATGCACCAATGAATGCTCATTTGTTTAAACAAGAATTCCCAAGCAAAGCAGCATCATTTTGCCAATAAGGCAGAACAAAAAATGCCATTTGTACATACAGTATACTCCACTATCTATTATTGTACTATTGTATTTTGATAAGTTATCTTAGGAGAACATGTACATAAGCATTCGCCACATTCATTTTCAAGAGCCTGGAACAAATTACTTTTTGCTTGAATTTTGAAAGCCAGTTTTAAATTTGGCATTGCTTACTTACTAAAACTACAGCATTGACCTATCTCTACAGAATTAATTTAATCAGCACGCTATGACCTCTGCAGACATTCCTTGGCAGACCCGTTTTAGGGAAGTAATCGATTTTCCGGATTAGGTTTTCCCAGCTGATTGCTTTTGCTCTATTAAGTCAAGATTATGCCAACAGCAGAGGGAATTGTGATATGTGCTAATCTTAGCATGTATGTGTAAAGGGGTGTTTAAATGATACAAAATACATTATAAATGCACCTACAGTATATATATAGATATATATATATATATAGATATAGATAGATATAGATAGATATATAGATATATATCTATCTATATATAGATAGATAAATATATATTTGAATTTGAGTAATCCTTGCCCCAAAGCTTCATCTATCTATCTATCTATCTATCTATCTATCTATCTATCTATCTATCTATCTATCTATCTATCTATCTATCTAATCTATCTATCTATCTATCTAGAAGTGCAGAATAGAATAAACATTTTAGTTTTAAGTCTACAAATCAGGCCACACTTTTGTTTGTGCATATCAAGTTTTTATTTTAACCCCTGCATGCCACAGTAATAGAACCTTGGTCATTAGAAAATGCATTTCAACTCATTTATTCATGTTAAAATGACAGTACAGTTTTTATGATGCTACTCACTATATATTGATATCTGTGATGTGTTATTGCAGTTGTTTTCATGTTGTAAGATGCATGTACACATGTGCCATTTTGTTTCATTCCTAATGGACAGTCGAATCTCTTTTAACAAAAAGTTGGATCCTTTTGAATTTTGTTCAAAATTAAACTAAATCGGACATGTGACTGTTCTCTGGTCAACAGATGTTTTTTTTGGCTGTTGGGGGTTGCATTATAGCCATGCTCATGTGACTTTGTTCCCGAAACGAAAATTCAGACGGATCAGAAATCAAAATGAACCGAATCAAATTTCAGACCTGAAAAACAAAAGTAAAAAAAAATAAGAATTGATCCAAAACTTAACTAAACACATTTGTTGTGGCATTACATGTCTAGTAGCGGGGCTCTACTTCTCGTATCATGTATACAACAATGATGAAATTCACCAGGTTAACATCCACCAATCCTCCAATACTAAATCCTCTTTTTTGCCTAATGTTATATTAATTATTCTCCTTTAAAGACCATGTCCAGTCAACTGTAATCTCCCCCTGCTCCTACCCAACTCCTGCCTTTCTTGCACCTCACTCCCACCCATTTCCCACCTTATTGTGGTGGTTCTACTGGGAATGAAGACCGGGGATCCAGTAAGGGCCTGCTGCTGATCAGTAAATTTGCTAAAATTTCCCAGAACGTGAACCCACTTTCTCTTTTATCCATTTACTTACCTTTCCTTTGCTCACCCGCTGTTCTGTTGAGAACTGAGCTTTCCTTTCACTTGTGGTACTAAACAGAAAGGCTTGAGCATGAGAGGTAGGTAAGTAACTTGTTACTTTGCACTGTATGATCAGAACTTGCCACTTTACAAAAGGTTATCAATTAATTATTATTGCCCTGAATGAAGAGATTGTGGAATAGGTTTGTTCTGTCAAGAAATGTCACCCAAAATATGGGTTTGCCTGATTCATCTCCTAGTTTATTGTATAAGCTTAGGTTATTTATTAAACAGTTTTCTATGCATGGCCCAACAAACCAGTCTTGTTTCAAATTTCTAAAATTATTAAAAGCTAGAAGTAAAAGTCCCTTAAGTAAATCACTCTCCTAATACCTAAGCAGCCACATCAAAAATTGTGTAAAAGAAATGTGATAGTCATGCTGGAGTTACTGTGTTTACTGACTAATCGGTGTACACTTCTTATTTCCTAAATACGTTTCCCTTCAGTATACTAAATTACAGTTCTCTTTCATATTGCTGGAACCGCTTACTGTTAAATGCTTACCTCATGGGAGCCAGTAATTCTGTAAAAGGATAATTAAATACATTTTCATATTAATACAAATAAACTCATTAATTAATTTTCTTTGATGTAAGGAAGACTGGCGCATTCATTGAATGCCTAGCACGTGCGGCTATGCATGCTCTGGGCTGAATCAAAGGAACGTAACCTTAATACATAGAAGAATTTTTAATTACCAACATAAGCAGAATCCATTTGAAGGCTATCTAAGTGCAGAAAGAGTTTAACATGTTTGATTGATGTGTTTATCACTGTGGAAATGTACTCAGTCATTATAGCTATTGATCCATCTACTCTCAGCATTTTAACATAGCATGGTTGTTCAGTAGGTGATATCTGTATCATTTAAATAGAAAAAGGTGATAACCCGGAGGACTATCAGTATATTGTGTGTTCATGTGTCCCCCCAGAGAACACACACATTGATACACAATGATAAACAGTCTGTAACCAGTGCATATGTACAATAGAAAAGGCGGTCCGCACTAAGACAAAAGTGCCAACCACAAAGAGGTTACTCCAGACCAATTATGAAGAATACAAAAATGTTTAATTTAATGTCACAAAAAACTGCACATGAATGTATTGCACCACATCCCAAAAATTGCTTTTATAAAAAATGACAACGTTGTCCAATCACTCACAAAATCCCATTAATTCTGACGGGGTTACATGCCCATGACCACCTATCAAAGGTAACACAAATATAATAAGAATAAGGATCATATGATCCAATCAACGTATCCAATACAGTGTTATATATGATCAATGCATAGATCGTTGTTCAAACATCCACCGACAATCTCAACAGTGAGATGATTCACTCTGCATTGGAGAGAAGAATGGATCGTTTCTCAAATTCAACAGCTCTTATAAAATAAAGATTGGTCACAGAGATACAATGTAGGAACCGTAGATAGATATCAGCTGCAGCTCTTGATGTCAGGGAGCTTCAAAGTGTGTTTAGAGTCTTGAAACTAACTGAGAAGTCCATCAAGCGGAACAATCCCCTGTGGTTTTGTATGCTACACGCTTATATCTGTATCATGCCAAAAGATTCTGACATATTTGTGGGCATTTTACTCTTTCTTTAATTGCCTATTTTCTTCTTTATGTCTATTAGATTTGCCTTGAATTTAATAAAATCTGTAATACATGTGGTTCAGTCATTGTCTTAGTTTCTGTACATATTTGTGTTTATTTCTACTATCAGGGATTTGCAACATATCTTTTTGGAGCTGCATTTACATTTTCATTATCCCACAACTGATTTTCTCGACTATGAAGTGACAGGTTACTGTGGTTACATTAAAAACAAACAACCTCTAGAACACATTATTTACATTTAAACTGCCAAGGCACCTCTTATAGTGCGGTCCTAACTCTAAACTATGAGAGTCTCCATCTTGGAGCACATGGGGGCAGAAGATTTCAAATTGGGTGCAGGTTTGTCAGGAGGAAGCCCAGCCTCCTTAAAGGCACAGAAACACTCATAGTTTAGAGTTAGGACCGCACTATAAAAGGTGCCTTGGCGCGGCTGTGCGGCTTTCACATTTTCTGCAGAAGACGTGTATCCAAACCTCTGTTATTAACCTTAGTGGTGAGACAAGTTGTTTTACATGCTGGTATGTGAGTGTGCCATGATACCTTTCTACTGTTTTACTGTTCAAAGCACATTTCGTGTGCACCTTACTGTATAACTGGTGACAAATTGTTGATTGCGTTTGTCATTTGTTTAGCTTAGTGAATAGACCCCTATGTATCCTTTATCAGTTAGAAAAAAAAATTATGTAAGTCCATACACATATACTCCCAAAAACCAACAAATAATATCTACAGCCTCAAACATAGTTCATAAAAGTCCTTATGTGATAGCACTGCATAAATCCACTGCAGTTAACCCTTTCACGACCAGCGATGTACAATGTGTGTCGCTGGCATCGGGGCTGTTTGAACAGACTTTTGCCGCCGGGACTCTGTTTAAACTTGTAAACAAGACTGTCAGCTTTACAGTAGAAGCGATTCTGGCAGCTCAGCTGCTGCCAGATCGATTCTACGGGCCGGTGAAGGGGCACCCCCCCGCGCAACATCCCCGCTGTGTTTCCCGGGCTCCGTTGCCCCTCCTACGGGCCCAAGACCGACTTCTTTGGTGTCGGCGGGAAGCCGGGGAGGAAATGAACGAATCTCCGTTCGTCGATCCTCACCCCGTTCTATGGGGCCGGGAGCAATTCAGATTGCATCACTTCCGGTCCCATAGCTGTCAGTACTGGGCTCCTGAAGCCCAGCTATAAGCTATTGAAGTGTGATCTGCACTTCAATAGCTTATTGAGAGTGTAAAGGTGACACTGGAGGTCTTCTGGACCTCCAACATCACCTTAAAGAGTACCTGTCACCACCATCTGCTATCACATGGGGGGCTTGTCATCCCCCCTATGTGATAGCAATTAAAGTAAAGTAGAAAAATAACAGTTTTTAACAGTAACATTAAATAAAATAAATGTAAAAATAATGTAAATTTTTTTTAAAGTCCCTCGCCCCCGCGAGCATGCGCGTCTTCACGTAAACACGTGTCGGGTGTACCTACATATGAAAACGATGAACGCGCTACACATGTTGGGTATTGCCGCGCACACCGGAGTGAGAGCAATAATTCCAGGGCCAGTATTTTGGGGTATCTCTAAAGTGATGACCTGTGGGGGCTTTTAAAGCGTCGTCTATGACTTTTTGGGTACTGAATTTTGTCTTGGCTTCCAGAAATTATATAATGTTTGGGGGTTTTAAGTAATTTGCAAGCCTAAAATGTGGAATATATCATGGGTGCAAAAAAATGGAAAAAGGCCTCAGTCATGAAGGGATTAATCAGATCTTCTATTTCTTGTGGGAACACACCACCATTGAAGCAAATCTGTACTCACTTCAGTTCACATGATCAGTTTTGTCAATGCAACTCCTGGTAAAGCCATATCAAAGAAATATCATAAAAAGGCTATATGGTGTAGTAGACATGTGCACAGGCAAAAAAATTGTTTTGCGTCGTTTTCACAGGGATTTTTCGCTATTTTGTTTTCTGGGATTCGGGTCCAAAAGTCCATTTGTTTTCGGGATTTGGATTCAGACGAAATTTGTTAGCGGTAGTATGTACAAATTTTCGTTGCAGCAAAGTGACATTAGAGAAAAGGGGAAAAAAATGTTTTACAGTCTGCAGAAGAAAAAAAAAAGTGCAAGGTTCCCCTCCCAACGAAGACTCTCTGGCCAGAATGTAAACAAATGGGTGGAGCGGGCCATGAATTCACGAGGCTCGATCTGCCCATTTGACATTCTCAGCTTCCATAACACATAACACCCATTCGGGTTTGTGATCCGAAGAGTCATAATACTATTTATATGACACCTTGGGGGTGATTTACTAACCTAAACACACGCATGCACTAGGTGCGTGTAATTTTTACACAGCAAAACGTATTTATCAACCAAAAAGTCTCTAAAAGCATATTTCCACTAATGCCATATATGGAAAAATCATGCACATGATGCATATATAATGCTGCTTCACAGTTTAGACAAAAATGGTTAGCTCATGCATTTACATTCCTGCATTCATCAACGCAAGCAACGCAACATAGAGCTAATTTACACAACATCACCTTGCAAATTCATGCAGGGCTTTGCACAACACACCTACTGGGTGGGCGGAACGAGCCCCCTGACATCACGGTTCGCTCCGCCCATTCATTTAAAATCTGACCAGAGATGTAATTCGTCGGGTTTGGACAGGTTGTCGTGCGGTGGGACTTTTTTTTATTTCGGCAGGTCGGCGGGCATCGTTCATTGTGATTGACACTGGATTAAATCGATGGAGCCATTTTTATTTTTAAATACCGGAATTCTAAAAGTGTGGGGTTTTTTTACATTTTAGTTTAACCCTTTAGTAAATGAGAAGGGGTACAGGTACCCCTTACTCATTCACAAGGGGGTGGCATCTGGGTGCCCCCTTAATTAAAGTGGTGCCCCAATGCAAATAAGCCCCCCTGTCCACCGACCCCCACAACCACAGGGTCAGGGTTGTGGGGAAGAGGCCCTTGCACGTGGCCTGGTAAGGCGCGGGGGGGGGGCGCTTCATTGCCCCCCCTATTTTCTGCCCTGCCGGGCCAGTGCTTGGATCAAGGGTCTGGTAGGAATTTTAGGGGGGACCCCACTTTTTCCCCCCATTTTTGTGTTGGGCGGAGTTCCCTCTTAAAATCCCTACCAGGCCTAAAAGGGCCTGGTATGGCTTTTGGGGGAAACCCCACACACTTTTTTTATTTTTAACTTATGGGGGGCCTCCTAACATTCCTACCAGACCTAAAGGGTCTGGTATGAATTGGGAGGTGAACCTCACACTTTTTTTTTCTGCGGACCGTAAAAAAAGAAGAATTTCCTTTTTTTCCCCTTTTGTCTAATGACACTTTGCTGCAACCAAAATTCATCTGGAACGAAAATCCGTACATACTACCGCTAACAAATTTCATCTGAAATTTTAATTATTGGAAATTCGGATTCGATTGCATTAGTGGATTCTGTCAATCGGAGATTCAGATATATCCAAATCTCCGAATATTGAAAATGATTCCGAATAACGAATCTTTCCGAAATGAATCGCACATGTCTATTGTGTAGTAACTCACAATATTAGGAGCAACCACAATGTTAAGACCTATGAATTGCAAATAAGGTATACATAGGTAAAATACAAAGAGAAAACACAGTTTTTTATTTAATGTCATCAGCTCAGCTCAGCACAATCCTTTTATTTATATGGACACAGACAATGAGGTCTTATCTACACAACTGCATTCACTTTTGTGTATTCCAGCAAGATCAAATCTAGCTTCTAGCCCAGCGGAATATAATGAGACAATCTCCCACAATGCATAATGAAGCATGCCACCCTGGATTGTTTTAGCTACCAAGGATGAGGCAACCTTGGAAAGTGAGACTGTAAATAGTACAAAATTGAGGTCTGCTAAAAAAGATGAGCAGAGGTAAATAAGAATGCAGGAAAAGTGGTACATTTTACTTGGAAAACAAACCTGTCCATGTAGAAAGAAGGGCTGCTGTACGGGCTATTCACCATAGCCCGTACAGCTGCCGAAGGTGGTCTGAGCGGCTCAGCCGAGCCAAAGGCATATGCTTTGGCTCGACTAAGCCGAAGTGACAGCCTAAGCGGGGCGAACGGCCGGCCGGACGATCGCATGCCTCGCAAATGACAGCTGGGCGGAGCGAGACGCGATCTCACATCTGGCTCCGCCCAGTTGTAATGATAGATCCTCGTCCCCAAATTACCTGGGGGCACTGAACTGTCATTAAACAATGACAACTGGGCAGAGCCGGCCGTGACATCATGGCTGGCTCCACCCAGTCGTTATTCATTGGCCGGGACCTGCTAGAAGACTCTAACAGGTGCTGGCCAATAGGAAACAGTTGGGCAGAGCTAGCTTTATTTTTTTTTAGATTTAACATTTATTTACATTAAAAAAGAAATTCAACTTTTTTTTTTCTTCACTCTTTTCATTGAATTGCTATTCTGCTCGGTACCACGGAGGTGCAGAGCAGAATAGCAGAGCTAAATGCCGCTCAGCTCCGAATAGGGGCTGTGAATAGAGGTGAACAGCAGCGAGTGAGCTGCCAGAGCTTCGGCTCAGCCGATCCAGATGTTGAATCGGCTGAGTCGAAGTCATTCTGCACTTCGGCTCAGCCGAACATGCAGAGCATGTTCGGCTGACCAAAGTGCAGCTGATGTACGTGTGTGGTGGTTCCCCCAACAATTCATACTAGACCCTTTAGGTCTGGTAGGAATGTTAGAAGGGACCCCTGATGTAAAAGAAAAAAAACAAAACAGCTTGCGGTTCCCCCGACAAATTATGCTAGACCCTTTAAGTCTGGTAGGAATTTTACAAGGGCCTCTTCCCCATAACCCTGCCCAGTGGCTGTGGGGGTCTGCGGGCAGGGGGGCTCATCTGCATCTGAGTACCCCTTTTATAAAGGGGATATCCAGATGCAGCCCCCCTTGTGAATGAGTAAGGGGCACTTGTACCCCTACTCATTCACTAAAGAGTTAAATAAAATGTAAATAAACACACAGCACCTTAGAAAAAATTGCTTTAATTGAACAAAAAACACAGGTTTTTTTACATCAGACAGGGGGTGGACCAATAGCCAGCCTGCTATTGCAATTTAAAAAAGCCAATGGCAGAATGGTTGCCTCCCATTGCCTTCTGTCAGTCCACTGAGGAGCAGACCTGAGATAGAAAGTTCTTTCTCAGGTCCGCTCCTCTATGACTGACATCATGCAGTAGGAGGGTGCATTAACCAGCCTGTTGTTGGCTATTTCAATTTTAAATAGCCAATATCAGGCTTTGTTTATTTCTGCCCACTGCCCGCTGTAAACATTGCATTGTGGAGGGTTTTTTCATTTGTCGGCTAACACTGAAATGACTTTGTGGGACTTTTTCTCTTTCTTTTAAATAAAGGAATTGTCAAAAACTTGTGTTGTGTTTTTTTTATTCTATTAAATGACATTCTCTAAGGTGTTGTGTGATTATTTACATTTGATTTACCTCTTTAGTGAAAGGGGGTAACCAGATGCAGATGAGCCCCCCTGCCCGCAACCACTGAGCCAGGGTTATGGGGTAGAGACCCTTGTCTCCATCGGAAGAGGAACCCCCTGGAAAAGCACCCTCTCAATGCCGTGGGCATGTGGCCTGGTATGGTTTGGGAGGGGGGGCGCTCAGTCATCGCCCCCCCCCACCTTTCCTGCCCTGCCAGGCTGCTACCTGGATTAAGGGTCTGGTATGGGATTTTAGGGGGGACCTGCTTTTTTTCTTTTTTACATCATGGGTCCCTCCTAACATTCCCACAAGTGTCTGGTATAAATTGTTGGGGGATCTGCACGCTGATTTTTTGTTATTTCTCTTGTGAACAGTTAAACACTTTTGTGTATTCTGTGACAGCTGTCAGACTCTTTAAATTCGGGATCGAAGTGTCCACAAAGAAACAGAAGCTGTTACAGAATAAAACACTGCTCTCAGCTTCTTTTTTCATTTACATTTTTCAACAATATTGTGCTACTTTGTTTTTATTCAGGATACAAGTCCAGAATGTCAACAAAGTGAGAAGCCTGAGAGCGGTAAATGACAGATCTCCCGCTTGTCGTGTTTAGTTCCAAATTAAATCCATATGTATCCAAATGTCGTTATCAAACATTTGGATTCGTTCAGATTTGATATTTCTGGCATTCAAAAATGTGTAAGAAATTCAGTTTGGAACAAAACAAATCGCTCATGTCTAGTCCTCATATCTATGCACAATTTATAGACATGATGATTTGCTGGACCTTAGACCGCTGCAGAGGAGGGGAGAGACATTTCACGTAGTGGTCTAAGAAGAGGCCGGTTTGGAGCTTCGGGTGAGATATCTTTGTTTTTTTGTTAACCTATAAACAAACAAGCAGTTATCCCTTGCAGTAGGGGGTAGCCTCACTGCAAGGATTAATGAAACGAAATCCTGACTTCACTACTTAATGAGTCACTGAATAAAAGAAGCTGGTGTACCTATGATTACTGATATATATGATTGTTTGGGGGTCAGTAACTCAACATGTACTAAAGGAAGAGATGCAGTAGCACCTTTAACCCCTTTGTGACCGGAGACATACACTGTACGTCCTGCCACAAAGTACTTATATGACTGGCCATGTACACTGTACGTGACGAGTTTTATAAGGCTCTGTAATGCCGGTAACCACTGATTCTCAGCGGTTACCATTCATTAATGAATATCTCATTATTGAGGCATTCATTAATGAAATAGTTAACAAAGAAAGTTACACTGCACTATCTCCCCTTATCATTAAACCCTTTTCACCAAACCCTACAATTCTAAATAATTAATCGATGTTCAAATCAAACAAACATTTTTTTTTTATCAAAGTGTCCACAAATTACTGTGATCTATGTGTAAAAATCACAGACGAGAATATAACGGAAAATTGTTATCACATACTTACCGTAATTTTCCTTTCCTGGCTCACCTCATGTCGGCACACTAATGGGTTAACTTCGTCCCCGGATACCAATAGGACCACCCCTAACCAGAGTATAAATCCCCCCCTTCCCACCTCATACGTGTTCCATAGCACGCCGAGCGAAGGCATGGGAGGGTAGCTAAACCGACATGAGGTGAGCCAGGAAAGGAAAATTACGGTAAGTATGTGATAACAATTTTCCGTTTTCCTGGCTCACCTCATGTTGGCACACTAATGGGACATAGCTAGCAAAACAAAACATGGGAGGGACTCATGCCAAAAATATATTTATTAAGCCTTAGCAGCTGCAGAAGACAGTACGGATGCCCCAAAGGCCGAATCCACAGAACTGGACACATCGACATTGTAATGCCGAATGAAGGTATTCGAAGACGACCAACTTGCGGCTTTGCAGACCACCTCCACCGGGACCTTAGCGTAGGCTGCCCAGGAC
>NW_017307776.1:146781-199017 GCF_000935625.1 Nanorana parkeri
AACAATTCCATGAGCAGTGGAAACCATGGCCTCTTCGGCCAGCAAGGAAGGACAACAATCGCCCGAACTCCCTCCCTGTCGATCTTCTGCAGTGTTCGTAGGACCAATGGTGTAGGAGGAAAAACGTAAACACTGCCGAACTGCCATGGAAGGGATAGGGCATCCTGGCCCAGAGCTTCCTGGCAATAGTACCGGGAGTAAAACTCCGGGAGTTGAGAGTTGTCTTTGGACGCCATTAGATCTATCTGGGGAGTTCCCCATTCCTGAAAGAACGGCTGAAGATATTGAGGATTCAAGGACCATTCGTGGGGATCCACGAACTGTCGGCTCAATCTGTCTGCCTGTTGATTCTCTGTTCCCGGCAAATAAGATGCCGTCAGGTCTAGGAGGTGTAGTTCTGCCCATGGAAACAGAACCGAAGCAATCCGCAGCAAAGAGGAGCTCTTTGTCCCTCCCTGCCGTACCACATACGAGACGGCCGTCTTGTTGTCCATACGTAACTTGACCCGTCGACCTCTGACAAGAGGGTGAAAAGCCTTGAGAGCCTCGAACGCTGCTTGCAGTTCGAACGCATTTGAGTGTCCTGGTGTCTGAGATGACCATCTCGCTTGAACCTGCTGCCCCAAGCAATGGGCTCCCCATCCCGTCAGACTCGCATCTGACGTTATTGTGACCCAGTCTCCAGGCTGCAGAACTCTCCCTTTCTGCAAATTTTGCGGATTGCACCACCACCGTAGACTGGTTCTGACCACCTGTGGGAGAAAGATCACCTGGGTCAGAGACTGCCTGTCCCACTGTTGAAGAAAAGCGTACTGAATGTGGCGCATGTGCCAATGGGCCCAAGGGACAGCTGAGGGAAAGATTAATTGAGGAAGAAAGAATTCCCAGAAACGAAAGACACAGACGTGCCGAGCACGTACAAGATGCCCTGAGTAGCCCGGCTAGCCGGACGATCTGTGCCACTTTCTCCTTCGGCAGAAAAATCCTTGATGCCATCAAATCGAATATCATACCCAGGTACAACAGTGCTCGAAAACATGTAAGGAACTCTTTCTTTTACTCCTTTATTTGCATGGCATCTCCACTGCATACATCCCGGCGATCTCTTATGATACAATGTGTATCAGCCACATCAATGCATCTATGGACATCAGATGTCAGCGTTATTGCTCCCCTTTGAAAAAGGCTCCAATCACCTGTAGCATCGCTAGCAATACTTAGCAGTATCAGGGAAACAACTCCAAAAAGGATCCAAGGTAGAATATCCCAAAATGAAAAGATAAAAGGCACATAGCATAAAATCTTTAAAACATTTAAGTAGCGCAAAATAAAAAGGAACTTACAAAAATTTAAAAACAACACGTTAGATACAGATACCAAAAACTCTTTCTGAATCCAATATCAATTGATTGATCTAAAACAGCCAATAGGTATAGCACCGTGCACACTCTCTCCCGACTAGTTTCGTCAATCCAGACTTTTTAAAGGGCTTTTGTAAAAGCCGTTGCATACAAATACGGGATCGCTAAATGGTGATCCCATATTTGACAGCTGAAGATAGCAGAGGTAGCAGAGTGAGTCACCTCTCTGCTATTCGTTTTGACAGCTCGATAGACTGGCCCGATGTTAATAATGCATTTCAGGAACAATGTTACAATGTATCTCTGCCTGAAATGTATCACTTCTGATCGTCTGGGCACGATCAAAGACCTTTAGTGAGATCTGATTCTGACATGCTGTCAGGATCAGTCTCTAAGGTTATTATTAGCTGTTCCTAGGTTTGGGGCAGCCTAATAATAACTAAAAATTAAAAAAAGTGAATTTATCAAGCAGTCATAGTGACTGCTTGATATAAAGTGACAAAAAAAGTGTTTTAAAACTTTTTTTTCTTTTTTACAAAGTGTAAAAAATTAGGAAAATAAAAATTATATATAAGTATAATTTGTATACTATAATTATAAAAAAATAATAATAATAATCAAAACTTGTGAAAAAAAGAGTTTTCTTTATGTTTTTTCCTCATTTTTTTATATTTTATTCAAACTAAGTGAGGCGTTATGTACACATGTTTGATATAATTATATAGCCCTATCTGTCCTCTTAAAAACTATATATAATATGTGTGGGTACATTTAGTAAGAAAGTATATTACAGCCGTGGAAGAATCACACAGCAAAAATGTAAAAAGTGTGTCAGTCATTTATGAACAGAAACTGAAAACTAGCTCAGTCATGAAGGGGTTAAAGCAAGACTGAAATGACAGCTCCCATATTTATTTTGTAAAATGCTTGTTTCCAGTTCAGTATTCCTCACTTTAAGTGGACCTTAACTCAAAAAGTAAAAAAAATTTTTTTCGATGTAATACTAGATGCCTTTGTAGTATCTGAAAGCATTTAAACTTTCTCTTGCATTCCTCCTGGACAGAAGCAGGACACTAGTCCAGAATGAACCCCCTTCAGTGCTGCTGGATTCACAGCCTTTACCTATAATGAACACAGGGTCACTTAAACATAATGCGGGGGAAAATATGCAGTATATCCACCCCACACATAAACCTGGGATAATAGTTCCTTGTAACTACAAGAGGTCAGAGGGGGGTCTCTATAGTCCTAGGTCCATAGTCAGTAGGAAGGAGGCTAGTCCCCAGGCTCCTCCAACAGCCCCAGTGATGGTTCAGTCCGTCACATATGGTGCTGTCATCTATCAGGTGCTTGGCTGGTGGTGAACTCTACTCTCTGTGTCCTTCTGTTTAGACTTCATCTATTGGGCTTTAGCTAGCTGTTATTTATGGTTTTTCTGCCAGTTACTCTTACTGATGTTCCTTATGTCATTGCTGGGTCATGTAGTCTGCCCTTTTTAGCGGTTTTGCTTGCAAACCATGTGCAATGAAGAAATGCAAATAAAATACTAAAGTACTATAAATGATCCATTCTGCAGCCAGTTCACTGCCCTTTTGACTGCTGGAGTCCCATACTGTATGCCACCAATATGCATCATATAACTATATACTTCAGAGTTTGAGGATAGCAATACAAACATTTGGAACAGAACAATATTGTGCTGTGTATCCATTTATTGTCACAGACACGTCGGAATGTATGCTAGCCAGCATACAGGCAGGTAAGCGTGTGAGACTGAGCACAGTAGTTGAAATTGAGCTGCATTCACAATGAAAGAAAAGGAGTAAAAAAAGTTCAAACAAAAGCCATACATCCTAATTCAACACTGAAATTTATCCACAACTGAACCCTAATCCACAGATGCAAGCTAAAAGTGATCCAGGTTTTCTGACATGCACCTGAAAGCTTGTGCATTTGTAGGGGCATTTTGATTGCTTCTGAGTCTATTATTCTTCTATATACAGTATATTGGAGTCCCAACTTGGTCTCCTGCTTAGGGCCCTGTGTGTTATTTATCTGGATCTGATAGTTGGGTTTTTTGCTCACCTAAATATGCTTCAGTATAAGCTAAAAACATATTTGCTGTTATCCCTTGGAATTGGAATACAAACATTTTTTATAGCCTCTTTAATTAAATCTATCATGAGGGAACTATGGGGTCTGTCATTTCTAATCTCCTTCAAAAAATGCTAGTTGCTAGTTGCTGGGCTGTCAGTTGCTGAGTCACTTTGAGCTCAGTGACTCAGAAAGTGTTGAGGTCAGAGGCCAGCATGATAGCTAGCAAACTAGCATTTTCAAATGAAAGGTCAGCAATGGCAGCTCTCATATTCCGCTCATGACAAGTTTGCTGTTAGCATTAGGAAAGAAAACAGGTTAATTTAGCTGCTAAATAAGGCTGGTCATAAACATTAATCAGATGATGTCCCCTTAAAAAACAAAATTGTAAAAGAAATCCTGGCTACACCAATACCAAGAATTCCAATGCTAAGTATTTTATAATGAAAAATATTCTAAAAAGAACCCCCACAGGGATATACACCTTGGGAATTAAAAGAACAACCAATTATCAAAAATATAGAATGTATTAAACCTAATCCCCTTAAAGCACACCATTAAAACATGATAAAACAATCATCAAACCTGCATGTGATATAAATATATAAATATACTATATGGTATACATTTATATGATATCATAATCATCGAAGACCACCCTGGTATGCTTGATTGTGGACCAGAAGAATTAATTGGACTTAAAAAGAATATTAAAAGAATATTGCACTTTCTTTATGGCTGAGTGACCTCAAATGTGTGTACACACGATATAAGGAGAGAAGCCCAGGCAAGGAACCACATACAGCAAGCAAGCTGAAACCAATGTAGACGTAAGAGCAATTAACTCATAGCAGCAAATCTGCAAGGTAGATAGTCGAAGCCCTGCTATTGTGAAGGAACTAATCATGCACAGCATGGGGCATATCGGTCTTAGCAACAAGTCCATGAAATGACAAATGATCACTGTTCTAGTGAAGCATATAGTTTCTAACCAACCCGCTGTGCCCCTCTGAGGAAGCCCATGATGATGGGCAAAAATGCATTAAGGGAGCAACACATGGACTGTTATTTCAGCCTGCATGCTGTGGAGACCTCCTGACTAATTGTTTACCTATAAGATTTTATATCTTAGAGACAACCCGGCAACTGTGTGGAATTCTGATCATCAATTTTCATCAACTATGGTGCAGAATATGCCTGGGCTAAGCTAAGTATAGCTAATTGTGTCCTTTGACAGACTGATTTCCGCTGTGCACGTGCATTCAAGCAGTTTTCTTACATATACCACCCAGGTTGGTTAGAAACTATTTCAAATTGCAATAGCCAATAGCAGGCTTGCTATTGAAACCTGCCCACTGGTCAAAGGAGTGAGGTGGGCAGGGCGGGGGTGTTAGTTGCTTAAGAGTTACTATTAACTCTTAAGCAACCAGAAACTACAGTCATCTGGCACCTACCGATCCCTGTGTGTGCCAGATAACTCAGAGTTTACTGTACCATATAACTTGTGAATTAGGAATTTATCTGGTAACCTCACTTATTGGCAGGCCAGTCAATCACAATGAGGTGTTGGCATGGGTGTCTTCAAGTAGCATATTATATATCCTATAATATATATAGTATATAAAGATATACTTAATATCTCTCTTGGGTGGAGTTATACTGCCGAAAAATACTGTATATATGTGTAACACAGATAGAAATTGCCAGTAGAGATTTATCTTACCTGTATTGCAGATCACAGTGGTAAATACTGCAATGCTAGGAGTTTACAGGCAGGAAGAATAGTATATATTAAATCTGGTTTCTTACAACAATGTGGCATATTTTTAAATCCTTTGAAAATCTCCAATCTGTAATTAATCCTTGAAGTCGTATTAGGCATTTTTTTTCAATAAACAAATTCCTGAGTCATATATACAAGACATGGAGGGCTTCCAGGAAGAATTTTGTCTTTATAGTACTATTAAATGTGTGAGTTTATTATAGTTTGGGTTTTAAAGCACTTTATGATCTAATCAATAACTACATATAAAAGTGTAATATCATTAGAAGAATAGTGTTCTCCAGCAATTAAACCAGTTAGTTTTCTCATGTCTTTACCTTTCTTTTTATTTTCGTTTAGGTATTTAGTTTAGGTATTTTCATACCTAAACTAAAAACAAAAATAGCTTCTCTGACTCAATTAAATACAGTTTTGGTGACCTGCTGAAAATATACAGTACACAGTATTTGGGCATTAGAAAGTATAGGTCTATTAGTAACAGATGCTGAGTTCAAGCTAAGATTATACAACAAGAAACCAGGTGTAATTCACAAAAGAAGACCTAACAAGTTCAGATACAGACACTTTAAATCGGTGACTGATCCATCTAACATTTTCTACTGACTTAAGTCAGGTATTATTGAGCTGAAATGCAACCATGCAGTAGTGCAAAATTATTTCCAGCAGCTGGTGCAGGTGTGCAACAAGAAACAGTAGCCTAGGATGCTTAAAGTAGAACCAGGCCAAGTTATGGACATTTAAATATTTAGATATTCTTAAAATGCATCAAACAGGCTTTAAAAACCTCTCTAGCTGGAGGCAATGTGGAGCAATTTATCCCCAATGTTTCCATCAGATTAAATTTTTACAAGCCCAGCTCATTTTGCTCCCCCTCCCAGCACTGATTGGCAGCCTTCCAGCCTTTTAATCTCTGATGTATACACAGAACAAGTGCTATGTTATGAGGGGAGCAGAATGCTGAAACAACTTAACCAACTTCACTGCATCTTGGACTTGAACTCAAGAAGTAAATATTATTATATTGTATTGGGAACATCTAGAAATGTTAGTTGTGCATAAATAGTACTCTAAAAATTCTGCAATTCTCTGCCCTGACCAAGATGGCCTCCTCCACAGAGCTACACAATGCAGAACAAGGCACAGTAAGTCAGTAAGCCCTCATTCACACCTGAACGTTTTGTAGCGCGTTCTACGCTCGACGAACGCTCTACAAAATGCTCAAACATCTAAATCCCATTGTATTCAATGGGTCTGGTTCACACCTTGGCGTATTTCAGCCCGTCCCTAACGCGCTACAAAACGGCCCACGCCTGAAAAGGTACATGTACTACTTTGGGCCGTTTTTGTTGCGCGTTTCCATTGGGATACAGCCAAGTAGCCCTCGGAAATCGCGGTAAAAAAAACGCGCGACAGACGCGCATATGCAATACGCCTAGGTGTGAACCAGGTGTTATAGGGAAAGGGTCAGCTGTGGAAAAAACACAGGCAAACTTCGTAAGTGTTCATTTGTTCTCTGTCTGTCTTTTTGTGCAAAGCTCTCCAGAGTTCAGTTCCTCTTTACCACTTGAGTCCCGGGCCTTTTTGTCCTAAAATCCTCTCTATTCAGAGTGATGTGAACGCACCTAATTTCTTTTACGCTTTATACCCTAATATCTTAAAAATACTTTTTTTGGAGAGATAGGGCTTTAATTTGGTAGCATATTTGGATAAATATATATTTTTTGTTTCTTGGTTTTTCTTGGAAATTAATGGTATAAAAAAGCATTTTCCGGTAATTTTTCCCAATATAATGCTAATGTAATTTTGTTCTCCCATAAATGTACCCTAAAATGTAAATGACAATGTCTGCTGATGAAAATTATATCACATTAGTGCAGCTTTTATCTGATGCAGCAGAATGGTAAAGCTCATAGTGAACATAGTCATTTTACTTTAGGAGGACTTTATTCCCCTTTCATTGCTACATTGCAACATATGCAGGAGGAAAAAATGGTTTGCTTAAGTTGGTAATGTAACATTGAGATAAGATTAAGTTGGGTTGGCAAGGGAACACAGTAGCACAAAGGCAACTTTTTCAGGTGTATGTGATTGATAAAAATTCACTTGCCCAGTCAACACAAATGTCATACAGATGTTCCAAACGTATTGCTGTGATCCGAGGATTAAACTGGGGAAGGAATATTGCTACAAACATGCCAACAAAACCACTGTATATTTATTTGTTTTTAATGGTTTTTAAGTTTTCTTTTATTTAATTTATTTTTCATGGTGGGGGAGTCTGGATCTGGTCAGTGGAGACCAGATCCAGACCCCCTAGGCACATGTTACAGTAATCTACTGTTGCAGGTAGAGGCTGTACAGAGATGTAACAGCTATGTCCCAGCCTACATATTGACAGGTAGTGCCGTGACCTCACTATACTCCAGATGGAAGCACAACACAGAAGTGTTGGACTGCATTTAATGATCTGCATGTCAGTTGACACCAAATTTTAGTTGGTTGTTTCATGTTGAACTGATGTCTGGTGACCCTGTTTTATTTAATTTTGTTCTGTTATTTACAGTGTTTTAACCATGTTTTTTTTTTTGCCATACATAAGTGTAGTTATAGCTGTATTTGAATAATTACCTATCCTGACTTAATGAAGATTAGGGAGAGGAATGAGGATGGAAGGGACTTGGACAGGGCTAGTTTATGGTTTTTCCATATGTGCTTAAAAACCAAGAGTGCCAATACCCAGCCTTAATTGTCATATTGTTATTCTTAATTTTCAGTTGGTCTGCCAAAACATGTTGAAATGTAACTTGCCATTCCACACATATCAAACTATGATTGATCAAAAACTATGATGATCAAAAATACTGCATTCTTTAAAAAGGTTTTAATAAGGGGGGCATTTGTGAGCAGCAAGACATGACGGTTGCACCCTGACTTTGCTCTGCTCCTTTCAGTCATAGCAGCAATCAGAAGCTTTATTCTGAGACTTGCTATCTTACTTTTAAATTGTCCTTTGCTCTCTAAAACTCTCCAGCTCCATCATGGGCAAGAAGATGATGCCAGTGGCACTGTGGATAATTTTGCTGGGAAATTTTGTCATGCTACTCTCCGTAAACAAAGTCACGGTTGGGCTGGGGATTGATATGCTGTTCTAAACTAAGGGATTTGGGTGCTCAGTTACATGCTGATGTTTATCTCTTTCCCTAGAATACATCCACTCCTGGTCAGGGGTGTGGAATTGCTATCACCCAACGCCCGGGACATGCAGTTTCGGGCGCCGGGCGAGTAGTTTTTATGTACATTTAGCCCGGCTCCGGACAAGCAGAGCTGAATGTACATTGTGGAGCCGCCGCCGCTCGTTTAGTACAAGTGATCTGATCAGACCACTTGTATAAATTTGAGCAGCGGCGATCGTTTCTGCCCGCACCCCCCCGCCATAGTTTTCGGGGTTCCCCCGCTCTCCTGGGGGACCCCGAAAACTACGTCACAACAGCTCAGCCATAGAGCCCATAGAGCAGACGAAGAACGTCTGCTCTACGGGCTCTCTGTGTGTTCTCTGAGACCGTGGCGCTGTAATCACAGCACCACCTGTCTCGGCTGTCAGGAACTACACAGAACAGCTGTTCTGTGTTAGAGGGCAGGTTACATAAAGGAACCTGTCACCTCCAAACTATCACATAGTGGATATTTACAAAATAAAAAAGTAAAAAATAAAAAAATAAAAATGAAACCCTGCTGCCCCCGCCATCTGCATGCAAATAAATGCATGCGTAGGACATTCTGCATGTGCTTTGAGATTGCAGCCGCTATTCCATGGTGGTAGCCAGAATTCTCTTACACACACACAATGTGCATTAAAGGGTAAGTTCATTTTCCCAGGTAATATGGAAAAATAAAAATTAGCCGATGAAATCTGGCCACGTCTCTGCCAAACCGCCACCCTCCTGGCTGTACTTGCCTTTCAGCGAACAATCCCTCCCCTCTGCTAGTATGGGTGTACTATCTGTCCCCCGTACTGCTGTCCAGCGCAGTCCTCCCCTATGCATTTTGAATTTCGCTCGCATATGCAAGCACTCATTGGTCAACGTGGTCAGATGACTGCGCTGATCAGTGAGAAGCTATATTTAGCACAGTCAAATATGTTTCGATTAGGGATGCACCGATACTAGTACTCGTACTAGTACTCGCGAGTACTCATACTCACCTAAATGCTCCGATACCTTCCCCGATATTGGAACTTACGGCCAGATGAAAATTTCCTCTGACTGGCAGTGCCATAGGGGAACATGCAGCCAGCTTCCCATGCAATCAGGAAGCCGTGCGGCAAGTAATTACCCGCCTCCTGGTTTTCTGATTGGCCGGGAAGCCGGCTCCTTGCTGATTGGCTGGAAAGCCGGCTTCTTACTGATTGGCCGGGAAGCAGGTTTCCCGGCCAATAACAATCAAGCAGGCCAAACAACATGGAGCCGGCTTCCGTGGCAATCAGGAAACTGGGCGGGATGTCATTACCCGCTGCCCGGCTTCCTGATTACCAGGGAAGCCTGCTCCATGCCAGCGGAAGCACCGGTATTAGTATTCAGTGTCGGCGAGATCCGAAAGCAAAAAAAATCGCTTTCTCTATTTTGAGTCACACATTTCTCTTTGGCCTATTGTCTTGAAGGCTAGGGGGAGGATTCCTTCAGTATTGGGTGGGGATACTGCTCTTCAAATGGCTTATTGCTTATGTTTTTGGTTCTGTTTTTGAGTTTGTATCCTTAGACCTAGTTACTCTAGTAGTTTTGTTTCTGATTTTGCATATTGATAAAGGGAAATTTGTTCTGTCTCATTCCACCTCTTTTTTTATTTATGTTCCTTCCCCCTTTACTTTCTTTTTGTCTTTCTTTTTTGGTTCTTTCGCTCTCTACCTTGGATTTGCTACTATTCTCCTTCCATCTACTTCAGATCAGACTGCCCAGATGATGTGAAAGGGAACCACATAGTGTGCATAGTTCAGCAGCTGACAAGTTCATATCCCATAGGTGTGTTCCAATGTAGATAGGAAAAAAACACCATATCATCCAGCAAGATACATAGAGAAGTCCATGTGTTTCTCTGAACGCGTTTTTGCCCTGTAGCATGGGTTTCCTACGTTCAGGGAAGCTGTAGCTCGCGCTATACTGAGACGCCGCAGCTGAAGCGGATCCCGACAATTGTGCCGGGATCCGCTCAGCTGCGTGACTGACAGCTGGCTCTGCTTATCTAGAGGCAGATGTGTTCGCTCACCTCCCGAACTACTGCTATTGCAAATTGAAATAGCCAATAGTAATGTCCCAATGCTTTTCAATGGGAACATTTCTTTTTTTTTTTTATATATATTCTGACATCGACCGTGTCAGAATAAAGAAAAAAAAAGACACATCAGTGCTTCTCTCCTGGGCGGCCGGAGCGGGAGGCTCCCAGAGCGCCCGGGAGAGTTTTTTTTTTCTCACAGCAGCAGAGCCACCGGACAATAGGAAACTATTGGGCGGAGCTAGCTGTCACTGCTAGCTCCGCACAATTGTTTGCTATTTACTTTTTAAACTTTTTTCACTGTTTTTCTGTTCTGCTCGGTACCTCTGAGGGACCGAGCAGAACAGCCGAGCCGAATGCACGGCTGAAATTAGCCGTACCAGCCTGAAGTGAATAGCCGAACAGTGTTTGGCTCACTTCACTTCAGATCGGTCATTCACTCGACTGCCCTCGGCAGCTTTGTGAATAGACCCCAAAGAGTAGCTTTTCAGATCATGTGAAATGTGATCCTGTTTTTAAATATGCTTTGTTAATAAATGTTTCTATTTTTATAGATATTAGTTTGTGTGTTGTATCTTTCCCAGGAAGTGTATCCCTTTGGGGGATATTTTTTCTTTACTGCATATTCTGGGTTTCACACTCCTTTGGAATATGTATGAATATTTTAAATTTCTGTGGTGTGGATCACTTCGGTTTCCCCGCTTTTGGGGATCCCCCATTCCTCTTACTTGTAAAATAAAAAAGAGTTTTCGGTTATAGTATCTTGGTTTGGTGTTTGAGGTTTAGTGTTTTAGTTTTAGTTTTTTGTGGGGATTATTTTGGAAGTATATTTTATTTTTATATAACTGCGATAAGGTTTTTTAAATATGAAGTAAACTTGGAGGTGACACAGGCAAAGCTGCCCTTTGTTAACGGTGCATTATCACATAATATTATAGTCTAGTTTACTGCACCAAAACACTAGACTGTGCAGTGCACCAGAGCACCATATCCTCCATCCCCATATTGCCATTGCTGCTAATAAAATTAGGCAATGCCTTCATTATCCTCCTCCTCCTTCTCCCAGGCACAAAGTAGTGCTGTGTCATCAGTAACTGAGAAAAGTCCCCTCTTCTTCCTCCACTTTTACAGCTGATCCCGTTGTTGCCCCACAAACTGACATTGAGGTGGCAGCTGAATTTTTTCAGAACACAAATAACACAAATGGCCAGCGTGATGCACATAAATACATTTTACCAGATGTTGAGGAAGAGAGCACCAGTAGCATTGAGGGTGGGGACAACAGGGGGGGGCAAATTAATTGCCAGCAATAGCCTTGCAGCTGTAGCTTACTGCCAAGTGGACTTGAGCAATGAGGATGGTGGGGATTAGGTGGCAGACCATACCTGTGTAACCAAGATTGTGGAGGAGGAAAGTAAGGATGAGAAACAACATCAGTGATGCAGGATGTTGTCCAAGAGCTAGAACACACAGTCTGCGGCAGGGTCCACATTACCACAGACATGTGGTCTACCAATGATGGCGGGGGGGGGCGACTTCTCATTAACGGCACATTCTTTAAATTTGCTGGCAACTGGGATGGATGCTGGATAGTGCACACTGTTGGAGCTGGTGGTTCTGCTCCATGTCATGCAACTTTGTGATGGTTACAGCTCAGTCACTTCTACCCACTCCTCCTCATTGACCTCATCCTGTCCTGATGGGAAGTGAGGGAAAAACTTCCCAAGAAGTCAAACAAATAAACAAAAAACTTGAAAGATGCTCTACTCTAACCATTTTCTACTACTGTATATATAAACCAAAATAAACACTTTTGCATGTTTCTTTTCCACTGCAAATAGTGGGCTTTATGACTTGCAAATTAGTGATGTTAATTCAAGTCTCCTACTTTCAAAATATTCCAATCACTAAGTAAAACATGTCTGATAAAACATATGACTTCACTGAAGTGTAGCTTTTGTAGCTTTCCAAGGTCTGCTAAGACATGTGCTGTACATTATTCAACAGCAAAATATCAAATAATCAAGACACAGTCTAGCATACCATTTTTACTTAAGTGTTGTTCATCTTCTCTTGTCTTGTTGCTTAGTGACCCTATTCTTTGTATAATATAATAAAGATTGCTTGCCTTCCAAAACAAAGCAGAATTTAAGTGAAATCTCTGTGCTAGAAAATAGAATCTTTGTTTGAAGTTATGGATGAGCTTTCAGTTCAGGTAAACCATGTTTTGGACCCAAACTCAAGTAACTATAGGTGTTTATTAAAACTAGCAGGTGTATGTCTAACTCAAACTGTGGCCTAGTGAAAGTGCTTAAATACTGTGTGCTTAGTTGCTGATTAATTATGGAAACCCTTTTCAGTGAAATAAATACACTTTTTAAAATTTTCATTTAAAAGATGGCTGGTGTCTATGATGTTTAAAAAGCGGCCAGTGAAAGTGTTTAAATATTGTGCATGCAATCACTGCACTATTTTAGAGCCTTTTTGCAATTAAATGAATACACTTTATGTCACAGATCAGCTTCAGAGATTATGTTCTCACCCCCTTGTACTGTTGTTCCACTGGTACCTGTAGTTCTATAAGCATGTGCTCTGCTCGTGCTTTTTTGCTGCACAGAGAGAACAGCTATGGGCATCATCTGCCTAACCTTAGGATTAATATACCATGCTTCTTGGCCACTTCCTGCCCAGGCTCCAAATCTTTCTTGTTATTTAACTCAGATCAACTACCATCACCTGAGCAACATTCCTGTTTGCCTCCAAGACTCCACCTGTGCATTTGCTCCTGACCTGCTTTTTCCTTGGACTTACCTTTCCTATACTAACTTGTTTTTTCTCCTTCTGGTTTTTGCTTGTCTTCCAACAGCCCTGAATATTGGCCTGTCTCTTGCATCCCCATCCTTAGAACTTGGGGTCATGACCTGGGATCAGCATACAGCTAAGTCCAACCTTCCGTGAGGAGGTCCCTGGTAGAATACCGGCTGGCCCTTTGATCCCACACCCCTAGGTATCCCACACCACCTGCTCACCCATGGATTAACCACCTTTGGTACTATGACACTCTAATATTGATTTTTCAATAAAAAACCTTTGGGGGGTGTCCTGTTCAATAAACGACCAAGTGAAAATATTTAAATACTGTGCGTGTAGTCACTACTATGTACAATATTTTGGTGTCTTTTTCAGTGGAATAAATAGACTCTGATACTGCTTTTTTTTTAAAGTTGACTGAAGTCTTTTCTGTTAAAAAGCAGCCTAGTGAAAGTACTTTAGTCAATGCTATTTTTAGTTTTTTTGCAGTGCAATAAAGACACTCCATTATTGTATGTTTCTTTAACAGTTGGCTGGTGTATGTCTCATTAAAAAAATCAGACTAGTGAATGTGCTCAAATGCTGTTTATGTAGTCACTGTAATTTTTGAAAGCTTATGTAAATGGACCCAATAAACTAATATTGAATTTGTGATTAAAAGCTGGTGCTTGTCCTGTTCAAAAGGTTGACTAATGAAAGTGCTTAAATACTGAGCAAATAATATGCTTGTATACACATTCTTCACGGAGAAGATAGAGAAAAAGAAATGGGTCATTCTTTCTGGGTCTCAAGAGTCCATTAGAGAATAGCATATCCACAGAGTCAGCATCATGTCAAATTTGGTTTTTCTATAATTTGTGCAAGTGAGTTTATCTTTAACCATAACCCAATTTAACAGATATCATAGACTGTTTCCAATTTTCATTATTGCTGTTCTGGTAGCTAGTAGTATATATGTCACCAGTCATTTAGTGTAAGTTTAATATATTTCCCTGTCAAATTTACGAAACAAAGCAGTTTCAGCCAGTTTATGCAGATAAACCTGAGAACAACCCCTATGACACTATGGCGAAACTTGATAATGTAGTTTCAATGTTGTACTGGGGACCATGCACCACATCAGCAATGTTTTGTTGTTAGATTCTACTAGAGAGGTGTTAATTGATATCAGAGACAAGTTATATGTGACTTCTGAATATCCATAGATTTATGGAGTTACTGCTCCCATTGTAGCTTATAGCAGTATGTGGATTGTGGTGAACCTCTTTTCAAAGCCTCTCTAGGCAAGCTGTCTCAAATAACAGTTACAAAAAAGAAAAAGTAGTTAGCATCGGTCCTAACCATACATCTCCTACCTAGTGGTTCATCAACACCATAGACAATAAATATTATCACACAGAATTCGACAAAATGCCTGAATGATATATAAAAATATACACTCTTTATTAATTTACCACAAATGGTGAAAGACATAAAATATACTAAGTAGGGCCCTGCATCAATCCAGTCCTAGAACTATTTATACAGGTGAAACTCGAATAATTAGAATATCGTGCAAAGTTCATTTATTTCACTAATGCAACTTAAAAGGTGAAACTAATATATGAGATAGACTCATTACATGCAAAGCAAGATAATTCAAGCTGTGATTTGTCATAATTGTGATGATTATGGCTTACAGCTCATGAAAACCCCAAGAACCCCAAATCCACAACCTCAAAAAAGTAGATTATTACATGCAATCAATAAAACAAGGATTGTACATATCAATATTGGACCTCTGAAAAGTACAAGCATGCATATGTACTCAGTACTTGGTTTGGGCCCCTTTTGCAGCACTTACTGCAATTACTTTTGCACGATATTCTAATTATTCGAGTTTCACCTGTATATGTCCACAAGTACATGCAGCTTATAATGCCTCCAATTATCCACCATACTAACAGTAAAACCACCCTAAAGTAGATGACCCAATGCAAAAAATAACATCGTAATATAGATGAGAATGTCAGTGTATGGTAATGATACAAGAATCCAGTCTTTCACTGGTACCACACCAAATCCAGAAAACACACTTTGACCACTATTTGGGGAACATTGCAAAGTTCATGGTTGCATAGTAGTTATATAACACAATTTTTATATGCACGCTTACCTTGGGTTCATCAATGTTTGTGTTTCTGGGTTGAGGGCATTTATACACCAATAGGGTACAAAATGTATTAAGAAATTGTCTCAAATAACATCATAGTAAGGGAGCCTGTAGTAAGCTAAAAGTGACACAAAACTGTCAGCTTGTTTCTCCTTATATACATCTTTACAATTAACATTCTCCAGAGCCACATTTATTTGTGTTTTCAAATAAAGTCTTACTATTTTAATCCCTTTAGAAAGTCTGTTGTGCTCGCTCCCATGTCCTTGCTCTCCAGGCACACTTCCTGTCACTTAGTAAGAACCGTACATGTTAATTCTGGTCACGTGCACATCTCTCTTTGCCCCTCCCATGAGGCAGAGATGAATCATCTCTCACTGCACACAGCTGACTCCTCCCCCTCCGTCACCTCACTATACACTTTGTGATAGTTTCACTGCTTGTAATCTCCTCTGCATTACTCTGATTTATCAAAACTACTTACAACAAATCTACAACAAACATCAAGTTTACAACAGTCTACACAGAAAAACAACTTTATTTCAAATGAGGAGCCATATCCTCTGTAACTGTGTGACCAGATTCAACATGTGAGCTGAGACTCGGAAGAAAGTATGAACCTGGTGACAACTCACATGCTGAATCTCCTCAGAAAGTTTGTGAGAAAAGTCAGTGCTCACAAGCAGCTCACCCCACACTCCCTCCTTGGTTAGCCAAGGGAGAAAAATCAAAGAACATACTGTATATTAGTGTGGAAGAGCTGAAGAAATCCCAGCTCCTTGCAGAGTCTAAAGGGGAGGATTTATGGGCAGAGATTGAGAAGAGGCAGAATCAGAAGACACACCCTCAGCATGTTGTAGTCCTTCAAATGAACGAGTACAGAGGGTGGCTACTTTTCAGCCCACATAGGGGCCTTGGAGAAGAAAAGTAGTCACCCTCTGGCAGGAACTTGTGGCTGGAGAAAAATAACATGGATTTTGGAGCATTTAGAGCTGAACAATGACAAAATAAGGTACACAGTCATGTATTATTTATATAATAGATGCTATTTTTATTATTTAATTTCTGAGTTTAGTGTATTTTTAAGATTAGTCTTATTGTAGCAAACTATTTTGGTTTTGGTTTGTAGAAGTATAAGCTGCAAATTCCCTCCCCATTAAGATGTCTCCTATACAGGTGAAACTCGAATAATTAGAATATCGTGCAAAAGTAATTGCAGTAAGTTCTGCAAAAGGGGCCCAAAACAAGTACTGAGTACATATGCATGCTTGTACTTTTTAGAGGTCCGATATTGTTCTATGTACAATCCTTGTTTTATTGATTGCATGTAATAATCTACTTTTTTGAGGTTGTGGATTTGGGGTTCTTGCTTATCTTGCTTTGCATGTAATGAGTCTATCTAATATATTAGTTTCACCTTTTAAGTTGCATTAGTGAAATAAATGAACTTTGCACGATATTCTAATTATTCGAGTTTCACCTGTATGTATTATTCTTTTATACTTCAACCATTGAAATATGTGGAAATTCTGACCAGGTTAAAACTCTGCAACATTATGATGTTCTAGAAACATTAGCAAAATTAGTCTATAAGTAGCTACCTGAGTGCAATCTCTGCCGCCTTTGGGAAAGGTGATAAAAAAAGCTCTATTTTCTTCCTGGTGAAGATGGTTACCTTTCTGAAAATTCTGTATTCTGAGTCCCTTTGTGAAAATCGGGATCTAGACCTCAATCCCTCCTTCTGGTTTCTCCCAGTGTGGCCCCTGACTAGCTGTGAAAATGGCTCTTTTGACTTCTGTGCCTGCTTGTGTGAGGTTGTTACCGACATCTTGGGCCCACATATTTATGAAATGAGTGGGAGCTGTCTCTACTCACTCAGGCTTTCCTCGCTGTTTTGCTGGCCATGAAGTTATCACCTGTTGGCTATGGCAGGAGAGGAGATACTATTACGTGGTTGCTGGGAAGGATACCACTTGCTTTCCTAGCATTCAGCACCGGAACATGTTTGCATGCCTGAGATCTCCTCCTCACCACCAGAACCACCACCTCTCTTCCTCCTCCCTAGTGATGGGCTGAACACCCCCGTGTTCGGTTCATATTTGAACTTCCGAACGGCCAAAAAGTTTGAATACGAACTCGAACCTAATGCAAGTCAATGGGGGTTGAATGTTCGAAAATGATTGTCCCCTTTAAGAGGGCTTATATGCAAGTGATTGGCCATAAAAGGTGTTTGGGGGTCCGGTTACTGTTCTGGGGGACAGGAATCAATGACAAAAGAACAAAAAAAAGACAGTTTTTAAAGGGGCAGTGATTTTAACATCACTTAAAGGGCAAAAATAAAAATGAAAAATTCCTTTAAAGATCGTGCCTAGGGGGTCCCCTTAACCTGCCTGTGAAGTGGTGGATCTGTAGGATGTATAGAACCTGCTGCAGCAAAACTGACATTTCTAAAAAAAAATTACATTTTTTTTTTTACTCTTAACCTGTTGCCGTCCACCCGTTGCAAAAAAACGTACGGACGGCGGACTCGCATTTGCGGGTTGCCGTCTCCAGACGACATTTTTTTTCTGCTCGCGTGCGCCCCCTAGCGCGTGTGCACAGGCAGAAAAAGCCTGTTTAATGCAAAGAGCCGTTACAGGCTGTTTCACATACACACGATCGGCGGCTCTATAGCCTACCGATCGCATGTATGTGCTGGCTCCGTGACCCCCCCACTGAGATCCGCCGCCACCCCCCCTCCTGACCCCTCACCTTCGATCCCGGGATCCGTGGCCCGGGACCGGCTCGGGAGGGCGTCAGGAGGAAGATGGGAGGGAGGTCAGCATCTTCCTCCTTGCTGACCTCCCTCCATGCTGTGAATGCAGAAGTGATGTGTGTTACATCACTTCCGCATTCACCTGTCAGTCATCTGGCTGCTATAGCCAGAGAGAAGAAGCTGATGAAGCAGATCTGTGCTTCATCAGCTTCTTTTGGGGTCCCTAGGTGATATTAGGGGTTTTAGAGATCCCTAATGTCTCCATAAAGAGGACCTCTCAGTGTGCCGTTGCTATTATATAGGGGGATTGTTATCCCCCTATGAAATAGCAATGACATTAAACACAATTTTAAGGCTTTATATGTTTGATGTATTGTTACCCGACGTGACCCCGTCTTTTATATTTATCAAAAAATTGGGTAATAATAAATGTTTTATCATTTAATATAGGGGAAACAGTTTTTTTAAAAAAAAATTAGGTACTTTTCCCTTAATATATTAAAAAATAAAACCCCCAGTGGTGATTAAATACCACCAAAAGAAAGCTCTGTCCTCTGTCAGTCCCCAAAAAATAGTATAAAATGTATTTCAGTACAGCGTTGCATGACGGAATAAACATCAATCAAAGTACTGTAGCGCTGAACACTTAAAAAATGGCCTGGATGGGAAGGGGGTTTAACACTGTGGACTTGAAGTGGTTAAAGTGTGCAGTTCCCCCTCCCAAACAATACCAGACCCTTTAGGTCTGGTAGGAATTTTAGGAGGGACCAATTAAAAAAAACTGCATAGGGTTCCCCTTAAAAGTCATACCAGGCCCTTATGGTCTGGTAGAAATATTTAGGAGGGACCCCATGCAAAAAAAAAGTGTGTGGGGTTCCCCCTCAAAGTCATACCAGGCCCTTAAAGTCTGGTAGGAATTTTAAGGAGGAACCCCACCCCCAAAAATGGGGGGAAAAAAACATGGGATTCCCATACCAGACCCTTGATCCGAGCATAGGCCTGGCAGGGCCAGAAAGGGGGGGGGGGTGAGCAAGCGCCCCCCTCCCTCCCACACCAGGCCACACGCCCTCAGCACTGGCATGGTGTCCCTGTGCCGATGGGGACAAGGGCCTCGTCCCCACAACCCTGACCTGGTGGTTGTGGGATTCGGCGGGCACGGGGGCTTATTTGCATTGGGGTACCCCTTTAATTAAGGAGGCACCCAGATGCCGCCCCCTCCCTTGTGAATGAGTAAGGGGTACTTGTATCACTAGCTATTCACTAGGGTTAAAGAAAATATTTATTAAAAAGTCCAGACTTTTGATAAAATCCTTTATTTGGAAAAAAACAAGAGACATGTTTTTGACAAGTTTTTTATTTTAAAAAAATGGATCCACTGACGTAATCCATGGTCAATCACGGCGTCCAGCGTTGTCCACGACGACGACGAAATAAAAAATTAAATAAAAAATAATCAGAAATAAAAAATGTTTAGAAAAACCGGCCATCCCGTCCGCTCCCCGCCGCCTAATGGCATTTTGACAGATGCCGGCAAAACATACACAATTGGGCGGAGCTCGCTGTCACCCTGTAGTTTCAATTGTGTAGTTTACCGGCATTTGATAGGCGAGCCATGATTGGGCACAGTCATCATGACTTTGCCCAATCAGGGCTCTAATTCAATACAGAGCCTTGATTGGGCAAAGTCTTGCACCTGACCTGTGGTCAGATGCAAGCCTTGAACCAATTAGTGCTTCAGAAGGCATTTTGCCTTATGGAACGTCCGCGGTCGAACAAACCGCGAACGTCCCATAACGTCCCATAAAGAACGCTCGAATGGCCGATATTCGATTCAAACTCATGTTCGAATCGAACACTCGGACCATCCCTACTCCTTACTACCAGAATCCCAGCACTACTTTTCTTTACTGCCAGCACCCCAACACTCCTTCTCCTCATCATATTCTGGACCTTATGGCATTGTACATAAGGTAGGGCTTCCTGTGCAAAGTAATGTTGGCAGGCATATGGCCTTCTGGGTCAATTAACAGCTAATTAACAGATTTTTTTTTCTTCCACTGCCACAGTAGCACACAGAGAAGAGATCTTTGAAATACTCTTGGGGATAGCAGTCACAAAAATGTCATCCAACTTTACATAGCCTGTTGGCAAGGACAGGGCCAGATTAGCGGAGGAGGAGGAGAAGGCAGGTTCATCACTAGTGGCTGCTCTGCACCCATAAGGAGGAGAAAAGGGATGCATTAGCAAGCCCCCAAAAAAAACCTCCTATGCGCCATAGAGGATAAGTGGAAAAAGGGTGCATTCTTAGGCCCCCCAAAAAATAGCTGCTATCCAGCCTTAAGAGGGAGAATGAAAAGGGTACGTTAGCAAGCTTAAAATAAATTGATGCTATATTCTCTTGAGGAGGAGGAAGAAAAGGGCTTATTAGCAGACCCAAAATACATGGCTGCTATGCACTCTTGATTAAGAGGAGAAAAAATGGCCAAGATCTTTCCATTAGATTATATGGGAGGGGTTGCAGTGCAAAGAATGCAAACAAAAATTAATTTGTTAATTTTTAAATTTTGTTAACATGTAAATACCTTGTATAAAATAAATGTATATACTATAAAAGCTACAAACACACCATTGGGTCTATGACAGCCAAGAATGATCCAGACTCTCTCAGTCTATTTTTTAACGAAAGATTTAGGGAAAGGCTGGCAGCCTATGGCATACACGCTTAATTTTTGCTGCTGTCTGCAATACACCTGGCCATATAATTTCCCCCCCTACTCTTCATGCTGCCTTTCTTTCCCCTTGCATTGTGGTAGGGCAGGTGGCCTTTTTTTATTTTTTCTGCACTCCTCCTCAATGCCAGAACCACATCACCTCTCCTTACCGCCAGCACCCCAACCCTCCTCCTCCTTTGACAGGATTAGCAGGAGAGGAGAAGGAGGGGAATGAGTAAGAGGGCACATAAACAGTCCTTCTAAAAAATGCCTGCCAGAGCTCTTTTTATTTGTTGCCTATTCAAGTTTTTCAGTTACACAGCAATGTGGGGTTATGTGGGGTTGCAGTTTTTGTAGTGCACTCTGTTTTGACATTTTATTATACCTTTAAGACAATGCAGTCTTTTACTGCAAAAAAAGAAGCTGGCAAACTATACATTCAAAATGCTGTGCCACTGGACAATTTGTACGACGTTGAGGGCTTGAGCTTTTTTTTTTTTTAAAGAGTACAATTTGCTATAACTTTTAGATTTGCTGTAGTTGCTACTCCCACCAGTCAATTCAGGTCTGTTAGTGCTGAATAAAAAATCAGGAGTCACATCCAAAACTATCTAAAAAAAGTTTTTTTCGTTTTCAGGTAATAATGAATGAGATTGTGGCACTGCAGATACTGTATTTTAGCCAAACAGTAATGTAAAAGTAAAAATAAATCTATTACCCATGCTAAATATGTAATGCCAGAATACTGTCATACTGTTTGGTTACACAACATACAGCTTACAGGCATCTCCCAAGTATGTAGTTAAAAGGATTGGTGTTTTTCCCATGTCGCTGTCAAAGTTGCATAAAAGGACCCTCTCCTTGATGAATGTTAGTTTAAAAAAATTACTTTCACATTGGTACATTTTCCCTAGGGCAGTGACCTGCTCCTATTGCCCTTTGTTTGATAAGTCCCTGCTTATTAGCCTTGAAAATGGGCAGAATCCATTTTCAAGATTTGCCCCCCCCCATCCCCACATTCAATGGGGTTCAGGTTTTTACATTTTTGGGCTTTGGAATGGGTTTGATGAATGGCCCATGAATCAAAGCAAGGCTTAATCACTTATCACCAATCAGGTATTTAATCATGCTGTGTAGAATTATGGTATTTATGTATTCAGAAGTCCAAGAATTGAAAATGTGTGTTCTTTTAGTGCTCTTTTGTTATTTGAGTCTTAATCTTGCTCTGTTTTTTTTTCCTTTTTTATACTCGCTGGTCACTCCATGTGATTTTGGTAAGTATAAAGTAGGATTATGTAAGTGTTAAAAGTGGATGCTTCTTTTAATATGTGACCACATTTCTTCTCAATTATGCATTAAGCAGCCTATAGCCTTTGTGCTGATTCCCTCATGTATAACATTCTGAAGTTTTTTTAACACTACAAAACACAAAGTCTGAGGTCTCTCAGGAGCTGGCAGTATCCCTTGTATTTCTTTCCCAATGCATGGCTCATCTTCTCCTTGTTGATTATCTTTGTATTAGATTTGACATTGGATGGTTATTACAGAATAAATGATAGCACTGTTTTGTTCTCTACCCTCTATCACACATGGTTCATCATAAATATTCCAGTACTTATTACAAAAAGCTGAATTGCTAATGACTCTAATCATCTGATAACATGCTAATGTATTCTGCATAATTATCAGTTGTACTGAATATGTCCTGTTGGATACAGCAGCCGGATATTAGCAGTGATGGGAACTTGTATGTTTTTTTTAAGTATTTTAGCAGCATCAATATGGTTGGAAAGATGTCATCTTGGCAGATGATGATGGATTTAAAGCTGAACATGAGCATTACTACTCTTGTATAATGGTACAGACACCTCTCCTGTACTGAAATTGCTTACTCTGATGTCACTGCACACTGTGAACTTATCAAAATGGCAAATACTGTAAATGCTGCTGCAAGTCAGATAGAGTTTGCCTCATTTCTTGGCTGGAGGACATCATCCGCTCTTCAATCATCGAACTTCAGTTCTTTAAATCATGGCTGCTCAGTGTTACATGTAGTCATTACCTAGGGCAGTCTGCGTGAAGCCTGTCTAGAAAACCTCACTCCTCCAAATAGATATACACCCATGAAAGAATGTTGATATTTGCATAACTAAGGTACTATTATACCCGAAGCCCTAATTGGTTAAAGACTTGCACCTGACCACAGCTCAGGTGCAAGACTTTGCACAATCAGGGCTCAGTACTCATTTGGAGCCATGATTGAGCAAAGTCATGATGACTCTGACCAATCATGTCTCGCCTATCAGATGCCGGCAAACTACACAATTGGGCAGAGGTAGCTGTCACTGCTAGCTCCGCCCAATTGTTTATGTTTTGCAGCATCTGTCAAAATGCCATTATGCAGCAGGGAGCGGACGGGACGGCTGCCGGTGTTTTTTTTATTTTATTATTTCTATTTATTTTTATTGTTTTATTTTTTATTTCATCGTTGTCGTGGACAACGCTGGACGGCGTGATTGGCCATGGATTACGTCGGTGGATCCATTTTTTAAAAAAAATAAAAGACGTCAAAACATTAAAGGATTTTATCAAAAGTCTGGACTTTTTAATAACACTTTTGTTTAACCCATTAGTGAATGGGTAGGGGAACAAGTACCCCTTACTCATTCACAGGCCCTTGTCCCCATCAGCACGGGGACATCCTCCCAGTGCCGAGGGCATGTGGCCTGGTGCGGGAGGGAGGGGGGCACTCGCTTGTCCCCCCTTTCTGGCCCTGTGGTGGAGTTCCTCCTTAAAATTCCTACCAGACCTTAAGGGCCTGGTATGACTTGAAGGGGAAACCCACACACCTTTTTTACATGGGGTCCCTCCTAAATATTCCTAGCAGACCTTAAGGGTCTGGTATGACTTTTAGGGGGAACCCTAGGCTTTAATTTTTTTTTACAAAAAATGGTCCCTCCTAAAGGGTCTGATATTGTTTAGGAGGGGGAACTGCACACTTTAAGATTAAAAAAATAAATATTGATATATTTTTTTAGAACTGTCAGTTTTGCTGCAGCAGGTTCTATACATCGTAAGATTTGCCACTCTACAGGCAGTGTAATTTTCATTTATTCCTGTTCCCCAGGGCAGTACCCAGACCCCCATACACTTTTTTATGGCCAATAACTTGCATATAGGCACTCTTAAAGGGGACAATAATTTTCGAAAAGTTCGACCCCCATTTACTTGCACTAGGTTCAAGTTCATATTCAAACTTTTTGACCGATCGGGAGGTCGAATACGAACCGAACACAGGGGTGTTCGGCCCATCACTACTCCTGATCTTCTTGTGCCAGCAGGTGTTCTCTTAAAGCATAGGTCCACAGGTGGGTGTTCCGATAGTATGATGGGAGAGTCCTGCAGGTTCTTTGACTTGCATACTCAAAATAACAGGCACATTGCAATTTTAACTGTAAAAGTAAAGAAATAAAAAGAGCAACAATGCCATAAAGATTAAAGTGCATACCTTTCTGAAACATCCAATTGTTATGGAAATTCGCTTGGTTCAACGCACAAATCCATGCCGCACTAAACTGCGCCAAAGTATGTCAAACACAAAGAATTTCCCCCGTGCTTGAAAGTGATGTCAGACAGGAAGTGATGTCTCGCGCAGCAAACCAGGAAGGGATGCCAGACAGGAAGTGGGGCAGACAGGAAGTGGGGCAGACAGGAAACCACCATCACTTCAACATAGTCAGCTAACAAAGCACATGTATACAATAATCTGTTATCACTGGAGTGTACTTTATCCAGCATTGCTCAGTGAGCAATGCCCAATAATGTTACTATGATTCTCATGCGTGCTTATTCATTAAAACTAGAAAAACTTGAGGGAACTACTATCATTGGGATCAGACCTGTGTGTGAGTATAAGTGTAAGCACATCCAACACTGTACTGACATTATTGCTTCTTGCATACAAATTTACCATTTGCATAAAAAGGGATATTTTTCCTTCCTAATTGACCATTTTACATTATGCGTGCGGCCTACCTAATTCCCACACTTTAATTTGCACATACATTCACATCCCTCATATATGCAAGTGATGGCCACATATATACTGATATGCCTATTATTGCCATAAAAGTCAAGGGACAGATTTTTTGACCCTTCTCTTCAAATTTTGCAACAATCACTTCAAAAGTTTTTACAATGGCTAGTATGTCTTGACCAAACTTCCCTTTAACCCTTTCCCTGCCACCGCCGTTAGGCATACGGTGGAACAAAACTGTTCACAATACGCCAGCTCAGTATGCCTTACGGCAATGGCATTTACAGTTCTGCTATAAGCTCATGGTCGCTATAGCGACCATGAACTTATAAACATATATCAGAAATGTTCCCCATACTGTCCCCATAATGGCAGCCGGCTCACAAGCCGCTGATGACCGCTATTAACAAAAATTCTGGGCTGCAGGTCCTCCCACCACAGCCGACACCGCTGCCACCGGCCGCTGGCATGTTCAGCCTCTCATCCCTGCCTGGAGCCGCTCCAGACAGGGATCTGTGTCTCAATGGATCCCCGATGCTCTCCCCCGCTTGTATGGGCTGAGGCAGCGGGGATCCGAATCGAAATGGCCGGAGGGGGGGGGGGGGGCGGGGGGGCGAGCCACTCGATCACGGTGATTGAGCGGCATGAGAGCAGCCAGCGGGGAGGAGAGTCAGTATCAGGATGACAGCGGCTGTGTGCATGGCCGATTGGAGGATCGGTAAATATCAGTGCTAATACCGATCCTCTGTGTGAAGGACAAACACTGGAGTGATAAACCATTTATCAATACAGGGATCGAGGTTACTGGTGTTTTACGATGTAAAACATCATCTGATGAAGGGGGCGTGCCCCAGAAACGCGTAAACCATTTATCAATACAGGGATCGAGGTTACTGGTGTTTTACATCGCTCCAGATTCTTTGTACAGTACAGCCTTAGAGCTGCGTGTTTTTACTATTAAATAACATTTTTACACTATGGAGGCGCTCTCTTTGTTCCTTTTCTCATAGACTGGTGGTCCATCTAATCTGTGGGAGCTGCCTCCATCGTGTTTGCTGTATTTTTACTGCTGTGCCCTTTTTGGATTTGAAGGCGCCGGTATTGTTTTGCAATTGCTCATTAAAATATGTATTAGACATATTGTGAAATCAACATCATCTGGAAATTGTTTTAAAGCTAAAGTTATGTGTCCTTGGTAAAAAATAATTAATATCGGCAAGATGTAGCCTAAACAAAACCACAAGTTCCTAAAGCAAGGAAGCAAAGAGAGAACACACACAAGTTAGAATGAAGTGTGTTGAATGTTGATAGTGCTCTAACTCAGTGCTCTTGGTGTCCATAATATCTTTGTCAAAGACTAGCAGCACGATGGATAATATAACCAATTAACTGTCCTACCAAAACACGTTTCCTCTGTGCTACCGCAGCACTATAGAGCTAGCTCTGTATTTTCCCTGATGCTACCAAAGCATCTATTATCCCTGACACTACCCCAACATCTATAAGCTCAAAGTATCTTCAGAGCAAGGTGAGAGCAAAAAAGTAGAATAAAATAGCTACTCTTCCGGCTGTGGAGATCCCACTTCTGACACTTAAAAAAAAAAAATTACATAAGCAGAGGTTACCTCTGCTTTGCAAAGTTGCAGCCTATGAGATGTATGTATCACTGGAGAATTTAATCAAGAAGGATGCCCTGATGTACACAAGCATTGCCAGCATGAAAACAAAAAGCCATGAACAGGGTAGTTGTATTAATTGAATATCAGTTTTCCCTGTTCTATTTGTGAGTTTGGCTTGCATATATCTTATAGTACATCTATCACAACCCTTTGCAATTAAAACTGAGCAAAATGAGAAGGAAATGCATATTGTAAGTGAAAATCACATGTCAAAACAAGTAGCTGAAAGTAACTGTATAGAAATTCCAACATTTCCTGTACAATTTGAGTTTTGCCCAGCTCACCGTGTCCGTGTTGGTGTCAGAGCACAATGAAAACCAGACAAGCGAAAGGTGCTAGTTAAAATATTTATTAAGAACAGTGTCCACAGGAGCAAGCAGAATCATAAACAGGAACAAGCCAGGGTCAGGAGCCAGAGTGGGTAGTCGTCCAAGCCAGATTAGGAACACAAAGATCAGCGTCGTCAGGAACAAGCCAGGAGCAGGAGCCAGGAAATCAGCATTGTCAGGAACAAGCCAGGAGCAGGAGCCAGAGGAGAACGTCTGCCAGGATCGAGTCATACACAGAATCAGGGACAGGAAACTCCCATCTGACTCTCTCAGATGATACTCTCCTGTCCGGCCATAAGAGGGAGCCTGGGAGTAGTGAGCAACGCTCCAGAGTCTGCTCAGGCAAAGAAGGAAACACAGGTGAGTAAAATGGCAGCCAAGCCAGAATGCGGCAAACTAGTAAAGTCAGGGTGAAGCCCTGACAGTTAGTTCTTTAGTGCAATAGAAACCTTACTGACTAACGGTTAGCATTGAAGGTAGGGGTGGGATCAAGCTTCTCTTTTGCAGGTAGAGAATTGCATACAACTTCAGCTGTCTATATCTCTAAATATAATGATCTAGAATGTATATCATGCATTTTTTCATGATGGGGTTGTGCTATGTGAATTTCACTGATTTCTGACAACGTCCAAACCCACATCTGTGATTCTGCAGGCCAGAACTTCTCAACCTGGCCACAAAACACGCTAAGGACTTTATCTATGCTATTACATAGACTTTCTGACCTTGGATAGACTTTCTAACCTTATAATAATCACAATGTTTTTATGTTGCCTTTAAATTTTACTGAATAATCTTTCCTATTGCCCAGCATTTATATTTAAAACAACTTGCAAGAGGTCCAATATAAGCATTTGTAGCAGTTTAACTTGTTTTGTAGAAGTTTCTGTCTCAGTAGTTTTATGTGAAGACAGCTGCCTCTTGTTTCAGATAGTTTGCTTAATTAAAAATAAAGAAGAAAACAAGACTTCATATATGAAGAGTAAATGAGTTGTAAAGGTGTGGTTGCTTAACCAAATCAAACATAGAAATAACTGGGGATGCACTGATACTGGTATTGGTGCCGATACTGAGTATCTGAGCGAGTACTCATACTCCTCCAAATGCTCCGATATTTACCCCAATACCGGAACATCTGGTCAGAGGGAGATTCCCTCTGACTGGCAGTGCCACAAGGGAGCATTGAGCCAGCTTCCCAGCCAATCAGGAAGACGAACGTCATGAACTGACTCCTGGCTTCCTGATTGGCTAGGAAGCCGGCTTTACTTGTCGCTAGGCAGTCTGACTTTCTGACCAATCAGGAAGCCACCTCCCGGCTTCTTGATTGTTCAGGAAGCCAGGCTGCCTTGCAGTGTCGCAAGGGAGAGTGAAGCTGGTGATGTTCAAGAACACAGACTTCCAAGGCAACCAGGAAGCCAGGCGGGGGGTAATGACCCACTTCCTGGCTTCCTGATAAGCCTGGCCAATGGTGCCTAGGGTACCTGAGATAAGAAAATATCAGGAAGCCAGGCGCCGTGAAATGGCGCAACGCCCTGCTTTCTGATTGGCCAGGAGGCCAGCTCCATGCTCCCTCGTCAGCTTAGGGTTTAGGTTTCTGAGGATGTAAGATATGTGAGCTTTTTGGGTTAACTTGGATGAATATGTGAGTTTTCTGAACCTGACTAACTTGCATGCAGTCACCTTTATTCTTGTTCAGAGTTTCTCAAACTTATGATCACATACCACTAGTGGTCAATAGGCAACTGCCATTGCGGTTTCCAACTATCTAGAGCTGCTTTAGAATGTTCTCTCATTGGTGAGAGAACATGGAGTATGGAGTATGGACATGCAATATAGCACTGCATTTTCATGGCATAATCAATCCTTCTAGGGGGAAAAAATTACTTTTCCCTTGCCACATCCTTCTATTGTTAACAGCCAGAGCATTGTTTCAATCATAATGAAAGCTCTTGTCTAATCTTCCTAATTTATTTAGAAACACCAGCAGAGGAACATACAAAAAGATCAGACATCATGGAAGTCAATCAAGTTGAACAAGAGCAAAATCCCACTCAGATAACATAGTAAGACAGTTATCTAACAGCACAAAATAAGGGGGAGGCTGCTACCTCTGTTAATAAAAAAAAAGGGGGGGGGCAGTCTCCCTTTTTAGAGTGTAAAAATGGTCAACGTGGAAAAGAGTGTAGGCATATGGACAGTTGAGGATGTTTTATTAACATGTGTTGGTAGCAATACTATTTAAACAATCATTTTGTAGGAAATTAGAAAAAAACCAAATGGATAGAAAAGACAAAATAAATGAAAAGCAATACAAAAAAGAGTGCATAAAGCCTGATAATACAAAAAGTATAGTGAAGCAACGAGAAAATTAGCAAGCCAGTTAGGGGAATGACACCATAACAAGAGAGCCACATTTGACTCAGGAAGTGGGAGCAGGTTTTTATTCTCCACCATATCTGTGACTTGATGAGTTTCACTCTAGAATTTTTAGACTCACTTTATTAATTTAGATTGAACTTGGCTTTATTGATTAAATCTGTGGATTAAATCTTCAAAGTTTTTACAGTTACATACAAACTACATTAAAGGTCCACCTGTTTTAAAATGTGCAGCATTTTCCTCAGGGATGACGGTTTCTTTCTAATTCAGTAATTCCAGGCAAGAATAGATAATTAAATCAAATGTACTTTATTCTAAAGCAAATATGTACACCACTTGCATCTTAAAAAGCAATCTTTTTTTTATGCACAGGAAAAATAATTATAATTGTTTTGCCCAAAACTACTTCTGTACTTTCTTTTGCAATAATTTTAATTTGTATGAACATAATTTAATTTAATTTAAGTACAATGAAAATGTAAATGTATTCCTCACTGTGTATTCCACTTTCAACACTGTTCTGACAATGGAAGCTAACACAAAGTTCATTTACATAGCCTCTCAGAAAGCATCCCTTGAATAAGTCCTTGACTATGAGCATTATATAGGACAAAAAAGGTAATTTATTAAAGTATAGCAAATACAGCCCTGAGGCAAGTTTTATTATTCACAAACATGCTCATCTGTCCACCTCACACATCAGCATTCTGATTTGGGATTTCCACACCCCTGCAAAAATGAGAAACAGGGAAAATGTCACTTCAAATTCCAACCTGCTTCACGATCGCAACCTTCAATAAAACAGGCTTTTCATTCTACATTCAGTAGAAACTACTGCTTGACTCATCCCTATTTTTGTGTAAGAGATATTGGATATGTTTAGAATTTGTTAGACATAAACATATTTTAAATGTGCTATCAAATATATCACTTATGACACTAGACATGCCATTACTGACATTTTGGAATTAGCATTGATCATTCAGGGAATTACTAATGCTATCATGCTATCCAGGAAACGTTCCAGCTCTACCAAATTCACTCAGGTTGGTTTAACCACCTTAAGACCATGCAGTTTGAGATATTCCCAAAACACCTTGGGCTTTCCTCATATTCATACGTCTGCTATGCCTGCTTTAATTGGTGGGTCATAGTTCTTGAACTGTTTTGTGTTCCAGGAGCTAAGACAGTGGCATTACAAAACACAAAAATTCCCCAGCCCCAACCTGCCAGCCAGCCTGCAACCAAACAAGTAGCCCTGTCAACAGTATGCGTTAAAATCAGAGGTTTTAGTTGCACAAACTTTTGGCCAAAAATATGTAGAAGCCACACTGCCGCGCCAAGGCACCTCTGCAAAGTGTGGTCCTAACTCTATGTATCTGAGTCTCCAAGTGTGAGCATATTAATGAAGTCGATAGATTGCATGCAGGTGTACCTGGAGGTAGCCTACTCCTCCTAATAAGGTGCAGGGACGCACTGGGGGCCCAGCAACCAAAAACGCACGCTGGGACCCCAGTGCATCCCCCTAACCAAAAATAGTCAAACTAGAAAGAAGTGGTACATGCATGAATCCATAACCAGCCTTTATAGCAGGGAGCACAATGGGAAGGCTTACAACAATACAAAACACAAAAATTCCCCAGCCCCAACCTGCCAGCCAGCCTGCAACCAAACAAGTAGCCCTGTCAACAGTATGCGTTAAAATCAGAGGTTTTAGTTGCACAAACTTTTGGCCAAAAATATGTAGAAGCCACACTGCCGCGCCAAGGCACCTCTGCAAAGTGTGGTCCTAACTCTATGTATCTGAGTCTCCAAGTGTGAGCATATTAATGAAGTCGATAGATTGCATGCAGGTGTACCTGGAGGTAGCCTACTCCTCCTAATAAGGTTTGTACCACTTCTTTCTAGTTTGACTTTTCATTAATATGCTCACACTTGGAGACTCAGATACATAGAGTTAGGACCACACTTTGCAGAGGTGCCTTGGCGCGGCAGTGTGGCTTCTACATATTTTTGGCCAAAAGTTTGTGCAACTAAAACCTCTGATTTTAACGCATACTGTTGACAGGGCTACTTGTTTGGTTGCAGGCTGGCTGGCAGGTTGGGGCTGGGGAATTTTTGTGTTTTGTATTGTTGTAAGCCTTCCCATTGTGCTCCCTGCTATAAAGGCTGGTTATGGATTCATGCATGTACCACTTCTTTCTAGCTAAGACAGTGGCTCCAGAATAAATGAAGGGTACCAACAGTTGTTGCAAGCTTTATTCATGAAAACATTTGCAGAGAAGCATGTGCATTTCAAACATCCTCTCAAGTGTTGCTGCTCCTTTTTAACTTTAAGTTGTTTTTTTTATTTAGTTTCAGTGCATATAAATCATCGCATTTTACACTCATAGAATCACAATTTTCCATAAGGCGCCATTTCGAGATAGATTTTTTGCGTGGAGCGGACGCTTTAGTGGTGTCAATCAGGCTGTCCGGGGTCAAGTTAAAGTCCCCGCACCAAAGTACAGAGCCCTTCTGGACTTTACGTAATTTACGGTAACCATAAGAGACTTCAAAAAACCAATTTGTTTCGTATTAGGTACATAAACATTAATCAGCGTGTAGCATATTGAATTAAGTTCACATATCAAAACCACATAACGACAGAGGTCATCCACGAGCGAGTCTAGTAGTTTAAAAGTCACGGTATCTTTTACAGCTATAAGTACTCCGCGCTTTTTAGTTGGAGCATTCGAGAAAAAAATATGGGGGAAACGGTTATTGCGAAAAGGAGGTGGAGAACCCTCTTTGAAGTGGGTCTCTTGTGCACATATGATATCGCAGGAGTGCGTGGAGGCTTCTGCCCATAGTTGGTTCCTCTTGAATGGGCTATTAAGTCCCTTTGTGTGCTCATGTTGTTGTAGAGTAGAGGCACATTGGTAGATAGAGTTAGTAACAGTTATCGTACCTGAGACAGTCCCTCGGACATGTGGAAACCTGGGAAAGCGAGGCATATGTAGCACAGACTTCCATTGAGAAGTGCGGAAAGAGGCGAATCCCGATAGAACAGTAGTGTTGTCCTGGATGCTGGAGCGTAGAAAAACAAAAACCAAACAAAAAGAGAAACAATAACAATGAATAAAAAAAAAACAAACTGTAACGCCAACGAGCGTTAATTCTATCATATGGAGATAATAACAAAGCCCATAGGGCCATAGAAGCAGCCAGGTGAGCTGCGCCTTCAAGTGTGGGGCTAGGAGAGCCATAAGTTCGGCACGGAGTATCCCAAGGCATAGTAGGTGAGTGTTGCAATAATAAATGACTTTGATTTATTATGAAAATAATTTCAGAATGTTTTATTCCAGAAATAAATGGAATTAATCACAGAGTAACATTTTCACTAAATTAGTTGTTTTAAAATTAACATTTGACATTTGTCAAACTGAAGAAAAGGCACAATCTATATTTGTTTTACTTTTTTCTTTAAAATATATAGAAGGAATACTTTTTAGAAGGCATTACTGTTACAAGAAAGCCTAATATTAGCATTAAAGTTAATCTAAAGCCAATATTTTTGCTTTTATTTTGAATAGAGTGCTAAGGGGTTATTGTTGTTTGTGTGCTCACTAGTGAGATTTACCTTAAATCTTTAGTTTACAATTTTGGTAGTTAGTAGAGGTGAGAACGATTTCCACACACCGAAAGACTTGAGAATTCACCATAGATCAAACGAACATTTACCACACTTAGGTATGCATAAACCTGGGAGGGGGGCTTTTGAAGAACTTAGTTCTCACTTAGTTCTTATTTGAGTTCAACATAAAAAATCAGTTTGCATCAAACAAATGAAAAGCGTCGGTAAGTATAACTGGTGAAGAAGTCCATATGCCATACAATACAGGCTATGTTGCAGTAATCTGGTTGTTCTTTGTAGATAAATTGAGATATGGTAGTTGCACTAGGTGCCGCAACATGTTATGTCGCTTAGCTGCTTCCTCGCGAGGACCTCAAACCTAGAAAGCTGCAACTCTATTGATCAATCAGCAAGATGAGCCACACAGACATAGGAGGCCGAAAAGCCCCCCACCCGGGAAGAAAGGAGGGGCCGTGAAGGGGAGTAGAAAAGGCAAAACCTGACCACCCACACATCGAGAGGACTGTACTTCGTTCAATAACTGCTTCTCCGATGTCACCTGACTGTATGGCATATGGACTTCTCAAAATAAAAGTATACGTTTTTAAGATTTTATTAACCTTGTAGTGAGAACTATGTTCCTCAAAAGCCCCCTCCCAGGTTTATGCATACCTGAGTGTGGGAAATGATTGTTTGATCTACGGTGAATTCTTTACCCTAAATCTTTGTAGTTTCAGTTTTATGTTCACTATTTCACCCTTAACAACTAATAGCAAGGGCTTCTGGGCATTCAGGAAGAGTAAAAAAGGTAACTGCTCTTCACACCTATGGGCAAATTTATAAAGCAGTTAAGCTACCAAACGTTCACTGTAGGTAAATCTTTCTGGTGCTTTTAAATAAGAGTGCTTTTAAACACCAGTGAATGTTTGGTCACCTTTATTGTTTTATGAGCCCCTTTTCAGAAGCTTTTCAAAAAATATGTTCAAAAAGGTATGCATAGAACAAACCATTAGATATATGTAGCTGTGATGAAACTGTTTTACTACCATTATCTGCAATCCTATAAAACAAGCACAAGCCTTGACAATCTCCCTCAATTGACCCATGCTACTTCTCTCTGTTTCTGACTGAAACCTAGACAGCATTCCTCGTAAAAGAACAATCCCACAGCAACACCCAGATGGCATGTCAGGTCCTTGGCATCTCGGATGCAGAGATCAAATTGCCAAAATCAAATTCTCCAAAAGAAAACAATGATTACTTGTGTGAGCCAGTCAGGTATTACCAAACAAATTGAAATATCAATTATGAATGGACAGGCCCTTTAGAAATCGGCTCAAAAAATGTGAGTGAACACCAGCTGATCTTTTCGTAACTGCATTAGGCACAGTTAGGCACCCAAATGAAGTTCAAAGAATATGTTTTAAAAATAAAATGTTGGCTTTGTATGGTGAGAAAGAATGTATAACCCCACTTATTATAAAATACATTGTTCCATTGTAAAGGCTCCATTATGCTCCATTATATAGATCTAGCTATATTATGCTGCCCAGTGTTGCGCTATTAAGATTGTGCTATGAGATACATGCGTTCTTATGACTAAAGCCTACATTTACTTAAATGGTTAAAACAGGCTGTAATACAAATGGAACACACAACTCTTCACAATGCACTTCATAACTCAGAAGACTACAGGCTAGTGCAATCTTCTGCACTTTCCTGAGTTGTCCAAACTACAGCCTGTGTTTGCCACACTCTAGACATCAGCATATATGAATCTCAAAGCACTGAGGTATCAGGTAACATAATGTATCTTTTAATACATTCAGTATTTTATACGCCAGTTTGTATGTTTTAATAGGAGAGCTATAGTATATTGGCATTAATGCATAATGACACAGCAAATTAAATTTCTGTATTGTAGATCAGGACAGTGGCAACATGGTATGCTATGTAGAGGCACTTTTAATTCTAAGAGTTATGTTCCGTTAATGCATTTAATCAACCAGTGCCATCTATTGTTAAACTATTTCTGAACTGAAGAAAAAAACATTACAGGTTAATCAGTCCTGTGGTGGCTACATTAGTTTTCATTTTTTAATTGTTTTCACACCATATTTTCTCTTCTTCTAAATACAAACATAGGGGTCTATTCACTAAGCTGCCGAGGGCAGCCGAGTGAATGACCGATCTGAAGTGAAGTGAGCCGAACACTGTTCGGCTATTCACTTCAGGCTGGTACGGCTGATTTCAGCCGTACATCGGCTGAAATCAGCCGTACATAGCCCAGCTGTCAGAAGCAGGCTGTCGGCCGGCCAATGGCTGGCCGCTCGGCCAGCTTCGGCTTTCATCACGGCTCAGCCGAGCCGATGCATATGCGTTAGGCTCGGCTGAGCCGCTCGGCCCTGATCGGCAGCTGTATGGGCTATTGTGAATAGCCCGTACAGCACCCCTCCGGTTCTACTGAACCGTAGGGGTCCTGGGGCCGAAGCTACCCGAAGGATTGGCCGAAGCTACAGCTAGATCCTTCGGCAGCTTCGCGAATAGACCCCATAGTCTCCACTTGCCATTTGTTAGGTTACATATTCAATCTGGTCTCTATATGTGTGTAACTATAGCTCAAAAATACCTCTCCTGTTCTTTATCAACAATGCAACACTTTAGGTATAAAAAATACTACACCATTAGAGTCTCTCTGTTCCTTCTGTTTTACAAAGATTATACTGAAGTTCTAGCATAAAAATGGATGTTTTTAATAATGGAGCTGATGAATAATCACTGGCGAATAGACAAGAGTATGTCTTGCACTACTTATTCAAAAGCTGGGCCCTAGGCAATGTTTGTGTCTCCTGGTTCTATCCCAGATGCCATAAATAGAAGTGCAAAGTAAAATGTTCCACAAAAGAATATTAATAGAAACCTATAACATTTTGTTAAGATTTTTCATTTTGCATATGTGGTTCTCATTTATCAAAAAAAAATATTGTTTGTGATGATTCAAAATGCTAAAAGCAAAAAAAAGATGTGAATGTGCAACTATGTATGTAAAGTGCTGTGTAAATTGTTGGCGCTATATAAATACCTGTAATAAATAAATAAAATATAAAATCAGCACATTTTTGTCTGAAATTTGAATTATAATTGAAAAACACTATACTGAGGGTATGAATGACAAGGATAGAGACCACAGTAAAAGGCTGTTTAAAATTCAATGATCACTAATACTTTGATATCCTACAAATAGTAAAAAGGGTACTCTTGGATTGTCTTGCTTATTGCCCAGTACATCTTGCTGGGAACTAAGCTTGCTGTTCTAAGGAGCACTGATAATTTAGTGAGTTGTTAGGATGGTGGATTGCTTACTTTCCACTGTTGCTGACTGCACTTGCCTTGATCCCCACTCTTGCCTCTGTCTATCCTGTCTTTACTTGCTCTCTAACTTTGTCTCCATTGCTCAGTTTGGTATCTCACTTTGGTTTCCTCATTGCATTACTTTCCTACTTATCCATGTGGTTGTGTACAAGTATTCATTTGGATGGAAAATGTCTTAAGAAGGATTCCCTGAAGATGCATGAATCATGGAGGAAGATCCTTCAAAAAACAAACTTGTCTATCTTGGTGTGTGAACAATATCATAAAAGGTAGTTCAGAGGCGTTCAGCTACAATGACAAGTAGTTTGTAGTGGTGTAATCATAAGTGAAATGTTCATACTACCCCTTCTTCAGGGTTATAGAGTTATAATAAAAAAGGCAACAAAAGCTTATTAACAGAATGTTGTAGAAGTATTTGCTGTACTGGATACTGGGTGAAATTAAAAGTTTGGGAAATGGCATTATTTAATAAAGAGCCATAAATTATGCATAAAAACAAATCACATCATAAATTCAGGCGGAACCTTAAAATTGTTCATGCATTTCTTGGATATTTATATGCTTTATTTTTTTTTACATGATTTTCATAGGCTTTTATATTATGTAATTACCGGTAATAGGTTATACAGTATATAAACCTTGACTTTTAAAAAACTCACATTAAAAAAATTCATAAATTCAGCTATATATAATTTATTTTTTATATTTTACGTTTATTATTTATAATAACATTCTTTTAAAGTAATTTATTCAATACTTGTTGCATCTGATTATAATATTGTCACAATTTATTTTCATTTTAATTAGAATTTTAAGAAAATGATCAATGTTTTATGTATTATTAATCATTTATAGTACATTAATGATAATTTTGTATGACTAAAAAAATCTCAATGTAAAGGCTTGGGGCTCTACTTATATACATATGCCTGCTATGCCTACTATGCCTGCTTAAACTGGGGAGACCAGGCTAAATTGCTTGGTGTTTCACAAGTTCCGACAACGGCTTCAGAGTGAATCAAGTCTAAAAAGAGTAGTTGCAAGTTTTATTTATGAAAACATTGTAACAACATTGTTACAACATATTGCAGATGAAAGGCGTATCATTCAATTGAAAGGTTTATCATTCAATTTTTACAAAGTATGAGCTGCAGCAGCCTCTCAAAAGTACAAAAAACTTTTTTTTAAGTTGCTCCTATTTACCCTTTTTAACACTTCAGCATTGTTTGTGGATTTTGTTTTACATTTTTTATCGTACTTATGAAAACTTTTTAAATTATGTTTTGTTCATTTCCTTGTTTTTGTAGTACTGCATTAAAATTATACAAACTTTTTTGGGGAAAAAACCCATTTAATAGGAAAATAGTTTCAGGATACTTTGTGCCATTAATAAATTGGATTTTTCACAGAATGACATTTTCACTGGAGTAGTTGTTTTCAAACTACCACTCGTCAAACTGTAAAATAGCACATCCTCCTTTTTTCCCCAATAATAATATATAGCAGAAAACAATTTTGGAAGACATTACTGCCCAAAATTATGCATCAGTGTATCTATAGCCATTGTTTTGCCTTTTTTTTGTTTTGAATAGAGTGGAGAGGGGTTCCCTGCTACGGAGATTTACTATCTCTATCTGTTCTGGTGACCACTGTCTCCAGGATCAAAAGTGAGGAAAAGATCTAAATTTTATTTTGCCTCAAAACAGGAACAGAAGGGACATTTTGTAATGAGAACACTTGTTCTGGTGACAACTGTTAAAGAGGGAATTTCCCTCATTTTGAAATTATTTCATCTCACTTTCTTTTGTGTCTCCAGAGCAAGAAGTGAAGAGTGATCCTTCTAATTTTAAAAAAACACATGGTAAGATGTCACACAGAGCATACTACTCTATACTCCTCCTATTGCTACTCTATACATGTTTAGCTTTGGATATACTTTAAATACAGACACTTACAGGTGTCTGGGTGCAGGGCTAGATTTACTATCTCTGCTGCCCCAAGGCCAGGTTCCTCTATGCGCCCCCCTACCCGCCAACCCCCCCTCATGGAGAATGGCAAATCTGCAGGCTGCATACAAGTGATCTCGGCGACATCGCCAGGATCACTTGTACATAACAAGTACATATAGCTCTGCTTGCCCAAAGCAGGGCTAAATGGAGAAAACAACCACCCGCCCGGCGCCCGGAACTGCATGTCCCGGGCATCGGGAGGAAGAAATTCTGCTGCCTGTTGCCCCTCTATTCCTTGCTGCCCCAAAGCCAGGCCTTGGTTGGCCTTGTGGGAAATCGGGCCCTGTCTGGGTGCCAAGATGAGCTCTGGTACACAACTACTGCCTTTGAAAAGGAAACTTAGAAACTGGCTTACCCCCTTCTGCTTCTGTGCATTACTGTTGGTTATAGAGGCCACGTTTCATCCTTAAGGACCAATAGCAAGGACATCTAGGCATTCAGGAAGAGCATGAAAAGTGCAAGCATTTCACATGTTATTTTACAATGTTTGCACTTAAGTTAGTGACACCTAAAACCCGTAACTATTCCTTTGCACCCCTATTTGTCTTTTTTGGACATTACTTTTACAATATTGATCCTTTCCTATAGGTTAAATGCACATGAAATGGCTATCATGCCTTAGCCCTAACCTAGAACATTGCTAGTAGGTTTGGGTTGCTAATTTCATGCAGCTACTAGCAACTCCCAAGAAAAACACATAATTATGTGACTCATCAAGTAAACTCCCCCCATAGCCCTGAATCTGATCAATTGTAGGACTCTTGTGTGATATGTGCTGCCAATGGGACACATTATAATCTTTGCTAAAATGGATAACAATGCACTGGGAATTTTGTTTTAAAAACAAAACATGAAAACAAATATTTAATATATTTCAAAATATCACTCATTAGATGTGGTGGCTGTATTAGTTTTTTTTACAGGCTTTCTTCCTTATATTTTCACTTGGTTATTCAGCAATTACTACAGTTCCTGTCCCTGAGTTGCCATATTGACTTCTGCTCTGTATCTATGAGGGCAACCATGGTTTTCACACAGTCTGGCCTTTAAACATGTCTGCCATTGTTGTTTCTTATTACAAGGTAGTTGATGGGACTAGTCATTTACACAAAAAAAGCTAGCATGTTTTCTGTTGCTTTCTCAGCTCACTGAAAATAACAAAGATACTGTATTTCTGGCTAATATAACACATATTTTCTATACAAGCCTGATAAAACTAATACAGCCACCACATCTAAGGGTTGGTAATGTGCAATATATTACATTTTTGTCCTTGGGTTTAGATACTCTGTAAAACTGCACTGTAGCTATTGTGACAGAGAGACACAAAGATGTATATGTGTGTGGGGTGATATTATACTCTCAGCCTCACCCTGTATAGAGATTTTACAGCTCCTGGGATCACAATCTAAGCACGAGTAGGCAGAGAGGAGATGTCACCGGGACAGGTTCACTCTAGAGTTAACCCTTTACATACACAAATAGTACCCACCACATGTTTCAACAGAAACAGGCACTGTTCACTGAATCTTTTGGAGCAATTCTGATCTTTAACCTCCCTGGCGGTAATCCCGAGTCTGGCTCGGGGTGAATTTTCAATGCTAGGAGCGGTAACCCCGAGCCAGACTCGGGGCTGCAGAGAAAAGTGACACTCAAATCTGTCACACACGCTACCACGTCCAGACAGAAATGTAACACAGTTTTACATACCATAGCTTTCTTCAAAGAGGCTTTAAGTTCAGCTGCAGATTAGGTCCAATCTGATGTATTAAAATCATCAACTTTCATTAATTATAACTTCTATGACATCTAGAGCTGCTGAGCTGCAAAAACAGCCATCTTCTCTGGTCTCTGAAGAGGGCATTTAGAGACTGAACATAACCAATCCAAAGGTCTGAGGGGTGTGCTGACAAGGGGGTTGAAGTGTTTTATAATGTTCAGCAGACACACCCTTAATGCCAATTTTCTAAATGCATCTATATTACCATCTTTCAAGGTTTTGCAATGTGACAAGCAACATATTATTGCACAGAATTAAATTGTGATTTGATAGATACAAATATGCATTAGGCAAGTCTGGTGTGTTACTGATCGTTATCTTTGTATACATTGGTGTAACTTCTAATAATGAATGCAGCTTTAAAATATCAGAAATTATGGAGAAATGACAGAGTTTGCCTTGTCAGTTCAATCTCAGGTAAAAGCCCTCATAGATTTATAGATGTGAAACCATCTAGTAAACAATTACACAGCAGGGCTCCATTAGGAGTCTCTGGCTTAATAGAGGTTTGTGATACCTATTTACAACTGTGCTCATTTATAGGTTGTGCATATCCTGATGTTTAGGCATCCCATTCAAGCTGATCTGCTTTCTTTCAATCGGTCTTGAGCTGCTTGTTTTTTCCAAAGCAGTTCAATTGATTCTGATCTTTTTAAAATGGTCACCTCTCCACCACAGACATATGATTTAAATCTGATTATTTTTTCATCTAATTGCACATTTTGGAGATTTCAGGGTTGCACCTGTGTTCAGAATGACTTCCCCATTCCCTCCACCCAGTTTGAGGAAATTCTCTCAATTTTAAGCCAATTCCTACACCATCTAGAAAATGCTAGAAAGTAAACTGCTATTAGTCTCAATAGCATTATTAGTTAAGTAATTCCGGACTTGCATTCTCTGGCTGCAAGGCATCATGTCTCTGATCTAAATTAAGTTGCAAGTGATGGCCAGTAGTGTGCATTAAAGTACCAGTTTACTTAAAGTACAACTACAAGCTCCAGTAAGACAGTCCACACAAATACCAAATCTAGTTACTATGTAATACATTTTGCCATTTTTAGGGCCAATAACTTGCATATACGCCCTCTTAAAGGGGACAATCATTTATATCAGCTTAGACAAGGTTTCAGTATGATATTTGATAAATGATAGACGCCTTCAGTGACAGTGCTAGGCATTTACAGCTCCTGCTTTTAACATGGTTTTATGTTGTGTTTACATGACTTGAAAATCCTACAACTGTATACATGCTATTAAAGAAGACAATGGCATAAAATAAAACATGGTTAACACTAAAATATTGTAATCTGTTTTTACTAGTTAGAACAGTACAATCTTCAACTTTACACATTTCTAACTTTTTTAGAGCCAAGGAACGGGAGCCCCTTTTCTAGTATGGAACAGCTGTAAGTTGGTTTTAAGATTTTGATAGTTTGTATACACTTTTGTTGCTTAAGTTTCTCTTTTGCACTAATATTACAAATATGAATGGTAGTTCTAGCTGGAAAAGGTAATGCTGATAAGGTGAGATCACTATCAATATTAATCAATTTAGGGTTAAAGAGAAACTTTACACTTATACTTAAAATGACAATAAAGCACATTTTAAAATGTTTAGTAATGGCAATCTACAAACAGATACTTCTAGATAACTGCAGGCATTTTAGTCTTTGCATACCTGATTTTTCTTGTCCTTCCCATTCTTCTCACAGTGGTCAATTTTACTAAGGGCAAATTCATTCACCTCCATTTACTTCCTGGAACTCTGGAACATGTGACTAGGACATGTGACCGTGCACATCATCTCAGGAGAGGAAAATGCCTTTCCCTGAGATCTAATTAAATTTTGCAATTTACAGATGAGATTTGCCAGCAATGAGCTGTGATGTAACCTTCCCAGCATGCAACTTTTAGGCACAGGCTACATCACTAATGCCTACGATGACCAGGAAGTGAAAACGGTAATTGTAAGTAAAAGAAAAATATGTTTATTTAACTAATGACTACTGAATGTAAGATGATTTTATATCAGCATGCAGAGCTGAATGCTGTACATGAGTGCCTTGTCCTCCCCTCTCTACTTAAATTGTCATTACCGTTTGTGTCTTGTTGGAGAGATTTTCAGAACCACACAATAAGCGAGAAAATCTCCTCAATGCTTACACAAACAGCAATAAAACCTGTGTCATAAGTAGAATCCACCATTACTTCCCTTCCTCTGTTGTACCTATCTTACAAGTCTAATTTATGCAAGCTTCCATCTCAACTACTGAACCAATACAAACAATGGCAAGATTGCTCTATTGTTTATACAATGCTGAAGAGTTCCCTGAAGGACAGAGAACAAAAAACTGACTGTACAGGGCTAATTGATTCAAATACAGTCTGGAGCTGCTTACATGTTATTACAGAATTCTGTCATTTGTCTTCCATCCATAACATATAAAAGCTTAAATAATTATTCCTGTTTGAAGAACTTTCCAGAGCCTCTCTTGGTGCAAATGGCTTGAGACTGAGCAAGAAGGGCAGAGGAGGACATTTTGCCTCTCTCTGCTCAACAAGAAATGATGAGACTGCAGAATGTCAAAGAATATAGTTTGATATGTAGTGACCCGGCTTCACGCAGTTGTGTAATAGATTACAGAGGTGTTACTGCAGTGCTGTAGCCAGCCTAAACATCTGTTTATCTGTTTTTCAGGGTTCTGTACCTTACGTCAATGGGTTGATTGCTTTTACCTGTTACTGAGAAGGAGTTTTCAGTAAGCAGTGTGGAAGGACAATCTCTGAGTTATTACTATTTACTTAGTGAAACAAATGGCAAACACACTCATCAACTCATAACTAGCTTTAAAGTAACGTGCACATGGAAGGGTTTTACACAATACAAATGCAGAAATTTCCCAGCACACTCACCAACTAGCCTGCACACAAAAAAATACTGTCTAACTATTAGGGTTAAAAACAGAGGTTTCAGTTGCACAACTTTTGCAAAATATGTGGAAGCCACACTGCCTCATCAACGCCCCTCTGTGTAGTGTGGTCCTAACTCCTGTGAGAGCCTCCATCTTGGAACATATATAGCAAAGGTTAAATCAGTAATATGTTTACCAGTAGGTAGCCCATTACCTCCTTAAAAGCACAGGGACACACCAGAAGCCCCACATATCACAATGGCAGCTGAAGCCCCACAGTGTGTCCCCTCACCAAATCCAACAAGTGAAACAAATAGCAAACACACTCATTAATTCATAACTAGCTTTAAAGTAAAGTGCTTTACACAATACAAAAGCAAACATTTCCCAGCACACTCACCAACTAGCCTGCACAAAAAAAATACTGTCTAACTATTAGGGTTAAAAACAGAGGTTTTAGTTGCACAACTTTTGCAAAATATGTGGAAGCCACACTGCCTCGTCAAGGCCTCTCTGTGCACTTCAGCAAGTGACTTAGTAGCCAGGCCCTCAGCACATAGCTCATGCTGAGGCCAGGCACTGACAGCACTTTATTACATAGGTCTCCTCCCAGTTCGAAGCCCCAGCAGAGAGATAGTTCTCATCACCTTCATCATATTTTTGAACACAGCGCTTCAGAGATATACAGGGGTACAGGTACTCCTAGAATGAGATCCTAATCGGTTGGACTTGATGGACTAATGTCTTTATTCAACCTCAAATACTATGTAAGAGATTGGCTGGTTCAGATAATATTCTTACAAAAGCCAGCCTGGGCCTTTAAGGAGGTAATGAGCTGCCTCCTGGTAAACCTGTACCCAATTGTCATTACACAGGTTTACATGCTGTTTTTCACTTCCAATAGATGTTTATTAGGAAATCTTTCAGTAACAATAACAAAGTTAAAGATGTTCATGTAGGTATAAGATGTGACAAGAATATAGCCATAAACTAATAACATCAGTTACACTATCACAGGCTTAGTAATGATAGTAGTGAACATGGACTCCTTAGGGCCTTAGATGAGCATGTGAATTGGGTGAGCTAAATCAGCAATGTGGGGTACAAAAAGGCAGAAAATTCCCCTATTCTAAACGATCAGTATCCAGCCTTCTTTTTTAAATTTGAGGGCTATGTAGGTTGACACTAAGTAGCAATGAAGGTAGAAATATGCAGTTGTAAAAATATCATAAAATGATATAAAATGTATATAACTTTTAAAACAGTGCTCAGTGCAATCCAAAGACAAGAATGTGCCTAAATAGTGCTATTAAATAAATACATTATATTTCCATTCCAATAAAGTGCAAATGTAATTTTAAAAAAAGTTCAATAAGTGCAAAATGTTTAACCTCTTGCCGTCCGCCCGTAGTAAAAAAATAAAACCCCCAGTGGTGAATAAATACCACCAAAAGAAAGCTCTATCTGTCCCCAAAAAAGGGTATAAAATTCATTTCAGTACAGCGCTGCATGACGGAATAAATGTCAGTTAAAGTACCGCAGCGCTGAATACTGAAAAATGGCCTGGATGGGAAGGGGGTTTAACACCGCGGATGTCAACTGGTTAATAAATTCATTTAAACATGCTCTGAAGCATTCTCAAGGGAAAATAAGACCCAGGATTTTGTCTATAAATTACACAATGCTGCTGTCACTGAATCGAAGATTGAAAATCATTCCCTTGAGATTTCTTCTGAGCAGTTTAACCTAATTAACCCAAAGGTATTGGCTTATAGATTACAAAGGTAAAATTCATGCTTTATTAATCTGTCAGATGATCAGTTATTGCACTTTAAAACAAAATGCACTTATCCTTTTTGCGCCTGTTCTTTGACTTAAGCACTCTCTCCAGATGCATACTTATGTGACATCCAGAGATACTCAGTAGATGGTCCTATATAAGTGTATACGGGAAGCTACTGTGTGGACTTGGAAATGGTTTTCTTCAGATATGTATGCCTCTGGAAAGAGGGAGGGAGAAAATATTTAGGTGGGAGGGCATAAGAAATAAGTGCACTTTGTTTGAAAGTAGACTTTTCCTACCTATCCTTTAAAGAGTAAGAGTGTATGTTAATAAAAAGAAAACAATTCTCTATAGGTCAGTCAAATACATTGCAACAAATTCACTAAGATTCATTGCACAGTCCTACCTGCTGCCATTAATATTGGAACTCACACATGGATTCCAATTCTTTCCTACTGCTTGCATCCACTGGCTAATTCTTCAATGCGGAGTGGGAAGCTCTTTCTGTTATACTGAAGGAATTAATCATACCAGAGAAAACAATATCAGAAGTATTTTCAAGAGCAGAAAATTACATTTCTGAGGGAATGTGCACCAACAACATACAGAACACCAGAACCCATATTTAATTTTTTTTGCCAGTTTTTAAAAATTCTTGCGGACTGCAGATTGAACTAAAAAGGTAATTTATATCAACACTAAATTACAGAATTTTTTGTATGTCAATAATTTGTTATATCAATTCAACAAAAGGGAAGCTAAACAGGAGAGCTTTACAATTCATTGAAGGGCACTCATTTCAGTAACTCTTCATTTCCAAGTCTAAGAGGAATGTATTCACCTTAGGGCTGTTACTTGTGTAGCATTTGGGTTTTGCTCTTGATGTCGGTTTGTGAAGCCTTTCTGACAAATGTGAAATGTGGTGTTGCCACTGTTGTTCTGCTTTTGTTTCTCTATTTTACTAAATTTAAAGCATCAAAAAGGTTCCCAAACTGACCTTAAACTGATCAAGGATTTACTTGCTTCTGAGTCTGAAGCCTACACACTAAGAACTTATTGGAGTGAAATGATCTTTATTTGGATGTTTGCTCACACTTGGTGCACACTGTCATCCTCTCTGAGAGAAGAATTCTGGTACAGAAATTTTACATTTCATTGAATCAAGCTTTCTTCTGACTTAACTGCTTTCTTTTCTTTTGACTTAACTTTCTTTTGACTTGATTTGTCAATTTGTTATTTGCGGTTTGTATATACTTTAGGTTCAATCCATCCAAAACTGATTTCAAGTGGCTTGAAGGTTTGCTCACTTGTCATGTGCTCTACGAGTGTTATTCTTTCTATTTTATTTATAGATATTTTATATATTTTACATTATGGAGAATCCTACAATGAAACCTCTGACAGATAGTAAAGTGTATGCAATGGGATTTTATATATTTGTTTTAGTTTTAGATAGAATATAGAAGGGTTAGACCTTTTGTCAAGCTTTTATTGCTGTCTGTACACCTGCTTGCTAGATTTATCCTCTACACTTGTTCTGGTAATCATTGTATTCAACACAGAAAGTACAGTGGTAAAATACAAAATTTGGATTGTAATCTGAGCAAGAGGTAAGGTATAAAAAATTATTCTGATCTGGGTCTGAATAGTAGGTGCCACACCCCTAGGGTTTGTAATAACAAGGACAAAAAGTGGGGTTTTTAAACCCCACTTTTTGTCCTCGTTATTACAAGCGGTAAGGGAGTTCTATTAGATGGAAATTCTGTTCACTTTGAAGAGATTTCTTCTCATTTCCTGTTGCATTTCCAGAACAGGAAGTGAAGCAAGATCTCCCATGTGGAGCACAGACAGCAAAATCATTTGACATGTGTTCAACCCCTTTCCTACTTTACCTTAAACAAAAATAAGTTTTGTCTTTGCATACTTTTTTTTTAATGCAGCTAATATAAGGTTTCCATCTTTACATAAGATCCCTGTAATAGCCTGTATGGCAGGACCAATACTAATATTAGGAGCTTGCTGATCAGAGTAAAGAACAGAGGTGAGCGGGGTGATAAACTCATTGCCTAATGGGAGCTGCTTGATTACCAAGCTCTATTGCTAATCTTTAGTGGAGAAACATGAGGTCAAGGCCCTGTCCATTCTGTCTGGCAGCAGTACCTGTATCATAAAACTGGTTGAACAGTATTATATATCATTTGACAAGTAAAACAGTGACTAGTCTCTCCTTCCACATTAGTGACATCAATCCTTCTATGAAGTGTTGGGCGGTCGGTGTTTGCGTGGAAAGCCAGTGTAGCATAATTATGCGCTTCGCTATCAATAGAGCTGCATAGATCCACTGAAATGTAAGGATGTAATCCTGTCTTGCATGGCGAGAGTCTATACTCTCGCCATGCTACCACCGTATCTCTGATCAATGTGTTGGTGCGCAGTAAGGAAGGTAATTTGTTGATACGAGTATGAAGTATGGCTTTTAACGACCAAGGAGAGGCTAATTTAGTTTCTAAGGCAAGGTTGGAGTAGCAAGAGGTGTCCAGCAACCAATCAAAGGCGTGACGTAGTAGACACGCCAAATTATAAGCCCGAATGTTAGGGAGTCCCAGACCACCCTCTAGCTTGTGTACCTGAAGTTGGGGATAGGGAATACGGGGGCGTTTGGATTTCCATAGGAATTTGGTGTATGCGCGTTCTAGATTCTTCACAGCTGCATGTTTAAGTAATAGCGGAATTGTTTGGAGGGGGTAGAGTAATTTCGGAAAGCTTAGCATTTTAAGGACATAGGCCCTGCCAAATAATGAGAGGGGAAGTAAGGTCCAGAGTTCCAGCTCCTTTATAAGTTTTTCTATGAGAGGTTTATAATTCAGTGTATATAGTGAGGAAGGCAACATGCCCAGTTTGATACCCAGGTACGTTATATGGCCGTGTGCCATTTGCAGGCCATATTGTTTGATTTCTAGGGAGCTCAGGGAAGGCTTAGCGGATAGGGACAGAATTTCGCTCTTAGTTACATTTATTTTGTATCCTGAGTGGGATCCAAATTCGTCCAGAATAGTCAATAGTGTGGGTATATCCTCTCTCACCTTTGACGTAAAGATTAGTAAATCGTCTGCGAACAGAGCCGCTCGGACTTCCTCTGTTCCCACTCTGATACCATGTAGGTTTGCTTTGAAAATTAGCCACCTGGACAGGGGCTCAATGGCCAGATTAAATAAAAGGGGGGATAAGGGGCAGCCCTGACGGGTTCCTTGGAGTAAGGTAATGGGGGAGGAGAGAAAGCCACCCGAAAATATTCTGGCTACTGGGGAGTCATACATGGCATGTATAAGTTGTTGAAAGTGGCCCTCAAACCCCATTTTATGCAGTATTAAAAACAGCCAATCATGTCTAACATAGTCGAAAGCTTTTTCAGCATCTAGCGTTATCATGGCACATTCCTCACCTGATCCCCTAGAACATTGTTCTAGAGCTACCAACACTTTCCGGATGTTAATCACTGCAGCTCTACCCCTGGTAAATCCTACCTGAGTGGGGTGAAGAAGATGTGCCATGATAGATGTCAATCTATTCGCTAGTATTTTGGAAAGTATTTTAGAGTCCACATTGAGTAAAGAAATGGGTCGATAAGAGTCAGGTAGCTGCGGATCCTTACGTGGTTTTAAAAGCACCTTTATGTAGGCTTCTTTGCCTGTGGGCAGATAGGACCCTGAACTCCACATATGTGTGAACGCTTTGTGTAGCGTGGGTGTCAGCGAACATTTCAAAAACTTATACAGTTCTGCAGTGTAGCCATCTGGTCCCGGAGATTTACCGTTGCCCAATGAAGCTATAGTGTGCGATATTTCTGGTTCCGTTATGTCTGCATTAAGGGATTGTACCTGAGATTCGGTAAGGGTAGGAAGTGGAATGGTATCAAAGTGGAAAGTAGAATGATCCTTCGGTGCGTAGTGGGTAGTGTATAGTTGTTGGTAATATGAGTGTAATAAATCATTAATTTGTTTAGCGTCAGTAATCCTGTGTCCCTGGCGGTTCTTAAGACAATGGATCGGGCGAGGACATTGTAGTGGTCTAACCTGATTGGCCAATAGTTTACCACATTTGTTGCCAAATTTGTGGAATTTCAGCTCCCAGATTGATTTAGTATATAAGTCATACCGGTGTAATAGAGTTTCATATTCCCCCTTCGCATTGGCCCAGGACGACATATGTTCCTTAGTGGGGTTAGCCTTAAATGTTGAGTAAGCTTGACGTAGGCTAAGACTTGCATTCGCCTGGGAAATTACTGACTGTTTTCGCTTGGCTCCAACATACGCTATCAGTCGTCCCCTGAGATATGCCTTACCCGCCTCCCAATATAGCGTTGGCGATATTCCTGGGGTGTTGTTAGTGCTTTCATAATCTTGCCAGGCTTCCTGGACTGCAGCTCTAAAGTGGGCATCCTCTAGTAGGTGGGAGGGAAAACGCCATACACGCGCGTTACCCTTCGGAATACGTTTATGTAAATGCAATGTTACAGGAGCATGGTCGGATATGAGTAGATCCTGAATGGTAGCTTGGTGGGCAAATGACAGCAGTGAGTGGGAACAAAAAATATAATCTAAGCGGGAAAGAGAGGCATGAACAGGGGAACAGTAGGTGTATTCCCTATCTTCTGGATGTTGTAATCTCCATACATCGAAAATGTGTAAATCAGATTGGAGTTGTGCAAAGTGTGAGGGTGAAGAGGAGGTCGTCCTGCCACTCGTATTCGTCACTATATCACTCAGAATCCATGAGGCCAGGGTGCGAAAAAAAGTGCTAGGTGGAGAGTTTGGTGCATAGACGTTGTAAATCATATATTCTTCCCCTTCAATTACAATGCAAACTTTTACAAGGCGCCCCTCAGCATCATTATCTGTTGAAAGTATAGTATACAAAAGAGCTTTGTGCAACAGGATTACAACTCCCGCATTTCGGCCATGTGAAGGAGAACCTATGACCTCTCACACCCAGAATTTATGCAGCCTGTGAAAATCTTCTTGCTGCAAGTGAGTTTCTTGTAAGAGGGCAACGTGAGCTTTCAATTTAGCAAGATGCCGTAATATTCTAGTGCGCTTCTGGGGGGATCGTAGATCTTTCACATTCCACGTTACAATGTTAACCGTATTAGACATATCAATGCTGCTGAGGTAGATCAAAGGCGGAACTAAAACACCCCTGCACAAGGTTCCTCTTGGGTCCAACATTCCCATGAAACAGCTTAAGCAATTCTGGAGATATTTGTAACACATATTCCAAACCAAATTTAGTCATCCTGTCAAGTAATGGCAAAAGTAAAGAGCATTTAGTACAACACACATTACCAGCTATCTGGTTGCCGCAGCATGAGAAACTGATGAGCACATACACCAAATCAAAAAATAAACCAAACTGCAACAGATTATATAACATATATAACCATTCTTCCGCTAATCCACCCGAGTTCCACTCTTTTAAAGCAGAATGGTCCCACTGGGTGAATTGAAGAACATATGAAGAAAAAAAACACAATCTAGCCATCGCACTTCCTTTTTTCCTGCCAAAAGTAGCCTCCATAAAAAGAAATGTCTCAGAATACGGGACTGTCAGACAAAGAAAAAAAAACAAAAAGAGAAAAAAAAGATGGGGGACAAGCCCATCAGAGCCAGAGCTACCTGGGTGTCCAGAAGTAAAGGCAATCAACAGCGGGGGATATGAATATAGCATATAGTTACGTGTTATGTTCTGCGGTTCCTTCCAAAGGACACCGTTGTTAGAAACCTCTGGAAGAGCCAGTATGTATAAACTGTTTGCTGCCGTTCTGTGTCCCGCACGATGATGCCTCGATGAGGGAACAACTGGTATGAAATAACTGCGGGCAAATTGAAGAAAAATATAAAATATAAAAACAAGAATAAAAGCAAAATTAAACCACGAAGTTTTGAAGGCGAAAGCCGTTGCCGGGCATGTCATCCTCGGTACAGGCCCACGAATTAGACAGCTCATTTCGGATACGCTATCGACTTCTAGAACAACAGGATTCCTGTGTTTCGTGCGCTGCTCACTCTGTTCAGGAGGGCTCCATCGTCACCGAGGCTGGAGGAGGGGAGAATCGACGTTGCCTCTTACTTCCCGAGTGTGTGCGTTGATCGGGGTTCGCTATATTGTTGGATTCCAGAAAAGAGTTGGCCTCTTGCGGTGTAGTGAAGGTATGTCTGGATCCATCCGAAGGTTGGACATGGAGAATCGCTGGGTACGTCAGGGAAAACCATATGTTTCGTTGACGAAGGGTGTTACATATCTCAGAGAAGGCCTTTCTTTTGCGGCTAACCTCCGCTGAATAGTCGGCAAACAGCAGGATATTATGGTCTTCAAGTCGGAGGTTTGCTGTATTGCGGTAAGCCCTAAGAATGTCCGATTTATCCACATAGGACAGGTATTTGACCATCACTGGGTGAGGGCGAGAGTATTTCTGCTGTGGTGCGCCTAGGCGATGCGCCCTCTCCACTACGCATTCACGAGCAAGCCCCAACTTGTCCGGAAGGATGTGTGATCAGAGGTTAGGCAGATCCGCAGGCAGGCAGGTCTCAGGTAGGCCCACTATGCGGAGGTTGTTTCTCCTGGAGCGATTCTCCAAGTCCTCCAACTTCGCGGAAGTTGACCGTTGTTGTTGGGTAAGTGCACTGGCGTAAGGATTGCATGCTTTTGGTTATCGCTGCTTCCAACGCCGCCGTTATGGAGGACTGGATAGTGGGCTTCAGCAGTTTGGCCACTGCCGCAGCGATTTTGGCTGAGTCTCTGGGAGACCCCGGGTCCGGGATCGATTCTGTGTCCGAGTCAAGTGGGGAATCTGGTTGTGAGGCCTCCCATCGCCTCAAGTAAAGTTTTCGCGCCCTTTTTCCCCGTCCGATAGTCCTCCCGTGGCGTGCTGCGGGAACGTTCTACAAATTTGTCCATCTTTGGAGGGCTATGTGTTGCTATGATTCGCTCCCTGTGTTCTAGCTCAGTGGCAGCTCTGGCCGGTTTAAAACGCTGATTTATCGGTCCCGTGGAACCGGAGCACCTCACATGTGCGACTCTCCTGGCAGGCGCAGGAACCAGAAGCCTCCATATAGTATGTTTTAACTATGGGGTCTATTCACGAAGCAGCCGAAGGATCTAGCCGTAGCTTCACCCGGTCCTTCGGCTGGCTTCGGCCCCAGGACCCCTTCCGTTCAGTAGAACCGAAGGGCTGGTGTACGGGCTATTCACTATAGCCCATACAGCTCCCGAACGTGGCCGAGCGGCTCAGTCGAGCCGAACGCATATGCCTCGGCGCTGAAAGCCGAAGCTGGCCGAGCGGCCGGCCATTGGCCAGCCGACAGCCTGCTTCTGACAGGTGGGCGGAGCCAGCCTTGATCTTACGGCTGGCT